>NW_028262627.1:5000-9731 GCF_049901715.1 Pseudonaja textilis | reverse complement strand
ACCAGTAGTAAGTTCTGGCTGGCCACAACCCCGACCCGGTTGCCCCGTCGCCGCTGGCTCGCCTGCCCCGCCCGCCTGACGCTGGTCCCTTCGGGTATTTCTGTCGGCTTTTTCCCCTTTCCCGACAATCAGCTGTGACAAACAATGGAGGGAGGGGCTTCTTGAGGAGCCTTGGGGGAGCAAAAACGCCCCCCCCGAAGCTCCTCTGAGGCCCAGAAGGCCCCCCAAAATGGTGGGGGGGGTGTGGCTGCCACACCCACCAAGTCACACCCACAGAACTGGTAGTAAAAAAATTTGAATCCCACCACGGATGAAAACTCTATTCATTTCTCCCTCGTAATATATCTTCTAATGAAAATATAATATTATACTAGAGATATAATAATCTTATCACATTAATAATCATCATCACATTGTTTACATCTCTATCTTAACATATAGAATAGAATAGAATATAGAATAGAGTAGAGAACAGAACAGAACAGAATAGAATAGAATAGAATAGAATAGAATAGAATAGAATAGAATAGAATAGAATAGAATAGAATAGAATAGAATAGATATTGGAATGTAGAATAGAATAGAATAGAATAGAATAGAATAGAATAGAATAGAATAGAATAGAATAGAATAGAATAGAATAGAATAGAATAGAATAGAATAGAATAGAATAGAATAGAATAGATATTGGAATGTAGAATAGAACAGAACAGAACAGAACAGAACAGAACAGAACAGAACAGAATAGAATAGAATAGAATAGAATAGAATAGAATAGATATTGGAATGTAGAATAGGATAGGATAGGATAGGATAGGATAGGATAGGATAGAATAGAATAGAATAGAATAGAATAGAATAGAATAGAATAGAATAGAATAGAATAGAATAGAATAAGGGATACAATAGAATAGATAATATATTCTTTATTTCAGCAATCTTCATTTATTTCTCACCTCTATTTTTATTCTCCAACCATCCATAAAATAGCTCCCATGTCATATAATAGTCAACTTGTTCATTCTCCTTTATCACAAGCATTAATCGTTTCATTTCCGTACACCCTAATATTTCCCTAATCGCATTCTCATCTCCAGGGATCTCATCACTTTTCCAATTTTGTGCAACCACAATTCTAACTTGCAGTTAATACACGGATAATTTGATATGCATTCCCCTTACTATAGATTTCAGGTCTATAGTAACAACAAACATATTTCTGGTTTTAATATCAATATGCTGTCACAGCTTTTCAAAGTGTCATTTTTCCAGCTTCCTTGCTGGCAACAGGAGGCAGGGCACAGCAGGTAGTCTTGTCTTACGACCACAGTGGAGCCCAACATATGTGTCACTCAGCAAGACAGGCGTTAAGTGAGTCTCACCGCATTTTATGACCTTTTGGGCCGCCGCCGTTGAGTGGAATCATTTCAGTTGTTAAGTTAGCAATGTGGTTGTTAAGTGGCTTCCCCACGGGCTCGGCTTGTCGGAAGTTTGGGAAAAAATGGGTTACGTCAGACCCAGGGATGTGGCAACCATCGTAAATATGAGTCGGTTGCCAAGCGTCCGAATTTTGATCACGTGACCTTGCAACGGTCGTAAGTGTGGAAGTCACTTTTTACCACGAGAAGGGAATCTAACATACACACACACACACACACACACACACACACACACACCAGGGGTGGGATGCAAACATTTGTACTACCAGATATGTGGGCGTGGCTAGATGGGTGTGGCCATGTGGCTGGGTGGGCGTGGCTTCTTTTTTGTACAGCACACACACACCCCGCGCTCCATTTTTTGGCCTCCTGGGCCTCAGGGAAGCCTCCTGGGCCAAGCCATGAAACAGGGAGAGGCACAGCCGATCATCAGAACAGCTGATCATCGGGAAGAAAAGGGAAAAAAATAATAAATACCGGTTCGGCTGAACAGTATCATTTTTTTACTACCAGTTTGTTTGAACCGGGCTGAATCGGTAGAATCCCACTACAGAGAGAGAGAGAGGGAGGGAGGGAGGGGGGGAGGGAGAGAAGGAGGGAGGGAGAGAAGGAGGAAGGAGGGAGAGAAAGAGAGGGGAGGGAGAGAGGGGGGAGAAGGAGAGAGGGAGGAGGGGGAGAGAGAGGAGGGAGAGGGAGGGAGAGAGAGAGGGAGGGAGAGGAGGAGGGAGGGAGGGGAGGAAGAGAGAGGGAGAGGGAGAGAGGGAGGAGGAGAGAGGGGGGAGGGAGAGAGAGGGAGAGAGAGAGGGAGGGAGAGAGAGAGGGAGGAGGAGAGAGAGGGAGGGAGAGAGAGGGAGGGAGAGGAGAGGGAGAGGGGAGGAGAGGAGGAGAGAGAGGGGAGGGAGGGAGAGAGAGGGAGAGAGGAGGGAGGGAGAGAGGGGGAGGGGAGAGAGAGAAGGAGGGAGGGAGAGGGAGGGAGGGAGAGGGGGGAGAGGGAGGGAGGGAGGAGAGAGAGGGAGGGAGGGAGGAGGGAGGAGAGAGGGGGGGAGGAGAGAGAAAGGGAGGGAGGGAGAGAGGGAGGGAGAGAGGGAGGAGAGAGGAGAGAGGGAGGGAGAGGGAGGAGGGAGATCCCAGATTCAGTCTGCTGTACACGCTCACAGAGCCCTGTTGTTTCCGGCCACGGCCCGCCTTCCCACGTGGCCGCCAGATGTTTGTTTTGGCCCCAGCTGAAAAGAGGCGAATGGGCCCTGCCCTCTTTTTGCCAGCCTTGGCTCCCCCCACCGGTTCCTCCCCTTGCCGACCTCGGCCCACGGGCAGCACCGCCTTGCCCTCCGCTCTGCCCTCCGGGCCTCGAGGGTGGCAGGACATCCGATTTCCCAGCCAGCCAGCCTGATTCCCGGAAAGCTTCTGCCGTGCCGGCTGTGCCAAGCGTCCCCACAGAGGGAGGAAAACATGCGTGGAACAGGATGCGGCCGTGGTGGGAATGCCCCTCTTCCACGGCCAGCTCTGCCCCCTGCGTGTCCCCGCGGCACAACGGGGGGACCGGAGAAGCCCGGAGAAGCCTGCTCTCCTTCTGGGCTGCCAATCACAAAAATCGCAAGAGTGGGAAGGGGCCTCTGAGGTCTTCTAGTCCAACCCCTCGCTCGAGGAGGGGACCTTATATACCCTGTCAAGCAAACGCCTGTCCAGCCTCTTCTGAAAAGCCTCCAGGGATGGCAGCCCCCACGGCCTCTGGTGGTGGTGGGGAGGAGCAGATCCACGCATGGATCGTTCTCACCCTCCAGAAATGTCTTCTTAGTTCTAAGTTTGCTTTTGCTCTGGTGAGTTTCCATCCCATATTTTGGTCCTGCGTTCGAGTGCGTTGGAGGAGAGCCGGACTCCCTCGTCCTCGGGGAAGCCTCTTTCTTAAAAAAATAAATTCAACAAAAACGAAGCCCAAGAAAGACCGGCGGTGGGCGGGCGGGTCCACATACTTGTCAAAGCGACCTGGTTGGCTGCCGGCTGATCTTCAGAGCAAGGGGTGCGCCCGAACCGGTCCAAACCGATAGGATCCCCCCCCACCCCACCCCCTTACCTGTGGGACCTTGAAGAGGCTGAAGATGGAAGCCATCAGCCTTGAGGATTTGGGGGTCGAGACCCCCAACGACAGAGAGCCGAGGGTCCTGCCTGTCACCTTGGTCACCTTGGGACCCTTTGGCCTCGTGTGGAGAGGAGGGCGAGGCTGAAGAAGGAAATCTTCGTCTCCATCCCATCATTTTCATAGGTGCGGAAGCCCCAGGTGAGGTTGGAGGGGAGAACTGGACCCCCGTTGACCTCTCTAACCGCCAACACCAAGGCCAGGAGGTGCTTGGTAGGTCTTGGGGGTGACGCTAGGCCGAGAGAGGCATTGGGAGCCCTTAGAGAAAAGGTCATGAGTTCTGGCGGAGTTTGCCTTCCCTTTGGTCTTCTTCTTTCTTTAAAAAGTAAATAAATAAATACATTTTACTGGTTTTGCAGTTAAAACAAACCAACAACGCATACATAAACGAAAGAGAGAAAAAGAAAGAAAGAAAGAAGAAAAGAGAAAGAGAAAAATAATTCTTTTCTATTTTTCTCTCTCTCTCTCTCTTTTTTTTTTGCATTTTGTTTGGAGCAGCAAGTCCCAAGGATGAGTTTTTCTCTTTTTTTTTTCTTTAAAAAAAACAGGTGCTTCTTCCTTAAATCTGAAAGGTTTTGTTACAAAGGAGAAAAGCTGGTTCCTCGATGTCACCCTTTTCAACCCTTCTGTTGTTCCCCTTCTCTTTCTCTCTCCTCCAGCGGCTGCAATTCTTCCCAGTTTCTCTTCTAGCGTCCTCCTCCGTTCGGTTGAGCAGATACTTCAGGTCTGGTCACCGTTGCTGAGCAGAAGAGTCAGATAGTAACGGAATGACAGAGTTTGGAAGGGACCTTGGGGGGTCATCTAGTCCAACCCCCCCAACCCAAGCAGGAGACCCTACACCATTTCTGACAGAGGGCAGTCCAGCCTCTTCTGGAAAGCCTCCAGGGATGGTGAAGCTCCCAGCACTTCTGAATGCAACTTCTCTTCCGCTGGTTAAGTATCCTCGCTGTCTGGAAATTTCTCCCTAGTTCTAAGTTGCTTCTCCTTGATTAGTTTCCAACCTTCACTTCTTGTCCTGCCTTCAAGGGGCTCGGAGAATGGATTGACTCCTTCCCTTGACCCCTGCAGTACTCTAGGTGTGGTCTTACTAAGGCTTTATAGAGTGGTAGTAGTACCTCCCTTGATCTTGATTGTATTCCAGTAGTGTGCAGCGGCCGC
>NW_028262626.1:0-10010 GCF_049901715.1 Pseudonaja textilis | reverse complement strand
TGGGCCATTTGGGAGAAAGAGGCATTCGCAGTCCGATGGGCGTCACTTACCTGGAGACATCTACTGGAGGGTGGTGCACACCCTTTCGAGGTGTGAACAGATCACAAAAATCTGGAAGCCCTTCAGAATCCAAGATGATTGTCCCCGAAGCAAGTCTGCTGGGCATACTTCAGATGCTTCAATTTTATTTTGAAATATGTTCCAGCTGGGAAAAACTTTATGGCTGACACCCTATCATGGTTACCGCAATTCAAAAGTCATTGTGAAGAAGTAGTGTAACCACTTATTCCAAAGAGTGATCACGTAGATTGTTTACGAACAACAATTCTGAAAACCGACTTTCCAGCAGTATTAGCAGAGGATCCATGGCTGTCAGTAAATAAAACCCATGTTGAAAAGCGGTATGGTATAGCTTGGTGAGGTGAGAAAATATATGTACCAGAAACCCTATGATTAGTTGTATTGAAACATTGTCATGATGCCAGACAAGCAGGTCATTATGGCTTTCTGAAAACGATACACTTAGCTAAAAGGCAGTTTTGGTGGCCATCCATGAGACCTGATATTGAAAAGTATGCATGAGGATGTTTGGTATGTGCAACTACTAAAATCCGAATTGGGAAGCCTTCTGGTTTACTACAGACAGTAGCAGAACCCACAAGGCCTTGGCAGGATATTGGAATGGACTTCATAGTCGATCTGCCAGACAATCATGGATACACGGTCATTTGGACAGTAATTGACCTGTTTTCAAAGCAGGCCCATTTTATTCCATGTAAAGGGTTACCGTCAGCAAGATGGCTGGCTGATTTATTGTTGTGATTCGCTGGCAGCAATCAGGAGAACATTCCCGAGAAGCCTGTGCTGGGTGTGAGTGAGAGCAGGATGATTCATGGAAGAACAGCACAGGCGACTTGGGAGTAAGAATGCTAATTAATGGCCCCTCCCTCTAGGAAATGTAAGCCTGGTTTCAAATGGCTTTTTCCTTTGCAAAAGGCAAAAGTTCGAAGGAGTTAGTGTGATGATTACAGACTCTGATTTATTGGACTAATTGGCTGCAAGCCATCTGTTATCTACAAAGTGGGTTATTTGTAGATTAAAGCCATGAAAGTTTGAGTTTATCTGTGTTTGCTTTCAGAAACTTTGGCTGGGTCAGAACATTTATTTATAAAACTTTTATATAGATTGCATGGCGTTCCACGACGAATTATCTCAGATAGAGGAGTTCAATTCACCACACGATTTTGGAGAGAGTTTATACAACTAATTGACTCATCGCAAGGACTCAGTACAGCCTATCATCCATGTACTAATGGAGCAGCTGAATGAACAATATCTAAGATGTTATATAAAGCAATTGGGTAGACATGTTACCGTTTGCAGAGGTAGCCTATAATAACACGGTTCACAGTAGCACTGGATATACTCCCTTCCAGATAGTGAATGGGATGGAATTTATTCCCATACCGGAATGGCCACATGCACCTAATAAATTGACCACCACCATGAAATGTACTGATAGTATAAAAAAATTGCTGGAAGGCAGTAAATATAGCCCTAACCAAATTGGCTGAAGCATATAAAAAGTATGCAGGAAAAAAAAGGTCTGAACAACCTTTATTTGCAGTTGGAAATTGGGTGTATTTGTCAACGAAATATATATATTTAGGATTAACAAGTAAAAAATTAGGGCCAAAATATATTGGACCCTTTCTCATAGTTCAGGTGCTCAACCCGGTTATGGTTCATTTGCAATTACCATCACAATTCAAAAGGATTCATCCTGTTTTCCATAGTAGCCTACTCAAACCAGCAGACATGACACAGCTTGAACCCAAATTAAAACACCCAGACCTGCTTGTCTTCCGGTTGGACTTCCCCAAAGACGGACCACTGACTGCGATCGTCCATGGCTTTGGTCCATGCTTCTTCGTTGGAGACCCCCGATTGGTTAGATTTGGGGCAGAAGCCACCTCGTAGGGGTGGCAGAGGAAGGGGAGACCGCCAGCTGGGTAGAGGGGAGTCGTAAATCCCCTCCCTGGCTTGGCAAAACTCCCTCCTGAAGACATCTGAAGCGGTGGTCTAAAATGGCCACCCTGAAGGGGAAGAGTCAGCTGGAATAAGATTGTGCAGGAGAGAGAAAGAAGCAGACAGCATGAGAAACGGGACAATTGGACGCTATAATTAAATGAAAGGTACCCCAGGATTGATCATTAAGAATTTTTAAGAAAGGATTCAAAGCACCGAAGAGAAAGGGAGGAAAAAGGGGTGTGAATTGTTTTTGACAGCTGTGGGGCTTTGAACCAAGAATGGTAGAAGCCGGAAGAAGAAACCATTTAATTAATCTGGATAAATATACTCTGATACTACATAGGCATTAATAAGGCTGAATTTGAAATTGTCAAAGGGAAAACTTAAATTCCAATTGGATCTGACTTTTTTTCTTGAAAGATTGTGGTTTAAAAAGCCCTGAATAGAAGAATTTTTAAAAAAGGGGTGAAGATTTGTTATAATAAAGGGTGCCATCTGGTGGTTAAATCTAACTTGTTTTTTTTAATAAAGACTGTTTCTTAAAAACTTAAAGGAATATTGATAAAATAAAGCAAGAACTTTGAAAAATTGAAACATTGAAACAAAGAAAGAAGTACGAAGGGATTAATTGCTGATTTTGGTATGGACTTGGTATGGGACTATTTGTGATCTAAAAATTTGAGAGGAATAAAATAAAGGTTGATTGTTGGAACTAACCTCATAGACACTATTTTGATTAAATTATTAGACAGAAATGTGCAAAATGGAGATATCTCTTCTGGACTTAAAAATGGAACTTAGAAACATGAAAGAAACATTACAAAAACAAGGTGAATCGTTGGGTTTTGCTTTAAATTTTTTGGAAAACACAATTGAAGAATATGAACAACAAAGACAAAAGACAGAAGAGGAGGTGGAGTTGACTACAGAAGAGGCCATTTTTAACTATCATCAGAAACAAAGAATTCTGAAAAGAAAGAGGAAAAGAGTGGGAAATAAAAATATGAGATGTAAGAAGGTAAATAAAAAGGGGAATATCTGTAAAATTAAAAAAGGCAAAAAGAAACAGCAGAAAATTGAAGGGTGGAAGGAAGTTACAAATAGGGAGGGAGATAAAAACTGGAGTGGAAGAATAAAGGGGAAAATGAAAGGGAAAAGAAGGGTTAAGAAACAGGATCTGGAAACAAAGAAATATGGGAAGTGTAAAAAAATGAAAAGAAATTGTCTACTTAGAAGACACAGAGATAATGGCTGATTAATATTTTAAAAGGAGATTCTGCAAGGTGATGGGGGATAGCATAAATATACTTAAAGTTATGAATATTGTAGGAAATAGGGATATATAGATTACTAAGATGAAAAATAGAACTGATACTCTTTGGTATTGGAAAGTATGCTCTTTTCTCATATGTATAGAAATGAATGGAATAATTAATGGAATAAGTTTATTAAATACTGTATATTGAAATAATTAAAATGAAATATGAGGGTTGTAATGGAGTTGATACTTTTTAGTACTGGAATGCAGGCTCATCTGTTTTAAATGTATAAAGATGAATGGAATAATCAATGGAATAAGTGTTTTGAATATATTGAAATAATTGAAATGATATCGGAGAAGGGCTGAAATGGAATTAATATCAGGATTTAGGATTAAGTGAATAGATCAAGGTGTTTTCTTTTCTGAAATTGTAAATAAGGGTTATGAAATCAAGAAGGGGAAAAACCATGCAGAATCTGATTTAAAAGGTATATATGTTACGTAGCTTTGACAGTTAAAAGTATTAAAATATAATTGTGAAGATATGAGAAATACTGATGATTTAAATAAGAGGCAAGCACTTGGTATAATAAAATAAAATAGAAAATGGATTAAAGCATTGTTAAGATAAAAAGCTGAATGTAAAAATTGAATATGTAACTATGGTCAATTTGTATGTAAATGTGGAAACCTGTAATCATGCTGTTCATTAAAAAGAGACTTTTTTTAAAATGTGGAAAACTGAAATAAAACTTGTTTTTTTAAAAAACAACACCCAGGCCCCATTAGGGATGACCATTATGAAGTGGAAGAAATCCTTGATTCTCATCGGCGAAGGGGGGTGTTACAATATCTGGTTAGGTGGAAGGGATACCCTTTGGCAGATGCTTCCTTGGTGCCATCTGCAGATGTATCAGCCCTGCAACTGCAAAGATTATTCCACCGGCATCAACCTGCCAAGGCAGGTGGGACAAGGGTTAGCGAGGAGGCCCTGTTAATTCTGCCTCTTGTTTTTTTTAGGAGGAGCCATGGTAGAGAGGGGCGCATGTTGGGCTTTCCACTCTGGCCAGTTTCCGGCCCCGACAAACTTTATGGTGGTCTTCTGGTGATCTTCCAGAGTCTGTCAAAAATACTGGTGTATTCCCCCCAATGCAGCAATGGAGAATCAAAGTAATAATAAATCCCCTGGTCCAGATGGGATTCCAGTAGAATTGTACAAAGCCACAATAGAGCTAGTAGGGCCACTGATGCTGGAAGTGTTTAACGAAGTACTTTTGGCAGCCAAAATGCCAGACTCATGGAGGGGGGCGTTGATTTCGTTAATTCCAAAGGAGGATGTAGATGCCAGATATATCAACAATTATAGACCAATCTCACTTTTAAATGCTGATTATAAATTATTTACCTCAATTATAGCGAATAGAGTAAAACAAGTTTTAAATTTATACATTCATGAAGACCAAAATGGTTTCCACCCATCCCGCCAAATCAAAAATAATCTAAGAACTGTTATTGACGTCTTAGAATATTATGAAGTTCATTCAGAGAAACAATTTGCACTCATGTTTTTAGATGCGGAGAAAGCATTTGATAATCTACATTGGCACTTTTTAATACAAAAAATCTATAACATGAGTCTGGGCACTAAATTCGAGAACATTATCACAACAATTTACAATACCCAACAGGCCAATATACTAATTAATGGTGAACAAACAGGCCCATTAAACATTGAAAAGGGCGTTAGACAGGGTTGCCCCCTCTCACCCCTCCTATTTATACTTGCTTTAGAATCACTGTTAACGCGGATAAGACAAAACTCTGAAATCCAAGGAGTTAGGGTCAAAGCAGAGGAATATAAACTACAGGCGTTTGCAGATGATTTGGTTTTCTTCCTAGAGGAACCCATGGAAAAAGGACATAACCTAATAAAAGAACTAGAACAATTTGGTTCAGTAGCAGGATTAAAGATTAATAGAAATAAGACAAAATTACTGACTAAAAATCTAACAGAGAATCAGAGGAAAGAATTAGAAAAAACCATGGGGATACAGGCAACTAAAAAGGTCAAATATTTAGGCATATGGTTAACACCACATAGTAAATAGCTCAAAGAGAATAATTATGATAAACTATTACAGCAAATTAAGAAAGACCTAGAATCTTGGAATAAGCTGCAGCTTTCTCTACTGGGCAGGATTGCCACGATCAAAATGAACATCTTACCAAAACTCCTTTACTTATTCCAGACAATCCCAATTAAATTACCAAAAAAATTTTTTTGAAGATATAAATAAGGTAACACTTAAATTTATTTGGCAAGGGAAAAAAGCTAGAATCAATATTAAGGCTTTACAAGATGCAAAAAGTAGAGGGGGCTAGCGCTCCCAAATTGGGAATTATATTATTGGGCAGCTAACTTATTATGGTTAAAAGACTGGGTCAATTTACTCAATAAAAGAACTTTAGCCTTGGAAGGGCACGATCTTCAGAGAGGGTGGCACGCATTTCTATGGGATGTGGGGAAAACTAAACAGTCGTATTTTCATAGACACCTTATTAGAGATTCATTATTAACTAATTGGAAAAAATATGCAAAAACATTATTCAAAAATTCCGATTTGGCTTTCAAACAATGGAGGCAATGGTTCATCCCAACAATTTGGATATAACAAAAATGACTAAATATAAAGATTTATTAGACCCTCTAGGAAAATTAAGAACTCGACAGGACTTACAGGAACAGGGATTTAAAATTGACCAGTGGTTATATATACAAATCCATAGCAGATACAAACAAGATATCAAAGAGTTTGGAATCTATAGCAAATTACAATATTTAGATAAAATCTTATTAGGATCAAATAAAAAGAATATCTCCAAATTCTATAAATATTTATTGGAGGTAGAATTAGAGCAAGAGATAGTGAAAGGGAACATGATAACGTGGAGTAGGAATATTGGAAGAAGCATTACATTAACAGAATGGGAAAAGATCTGGAATAGAAACATCAAGATTACTAAATCCGCGGCGTACAAAGAAAATATGTATAAAATGTTATATAGATGGCACTTACCCCCTTCGAGGTTGGTGAAGATGAACCCTAACATGAGCTCAAGGTGTTGGAAATGCAAAAGCACTGAAGGAACATTTTTTCACATGTGGTGGTCTTGTAAAACTACCCAAAAATTTTGGCAAAAAATCAGAAAATGGTTGGAGGAGATAACTAAAGAACAAATAGACTATAAACCAGAGTTCTTCCTGTTAGGGATCTCTGATAGATATTTATCCAAAAAGACAAAATACGTAATAATCCATATTTTAACCGCAGCTAGATTAGCGTTTGCTCAATGTTGGAAATTACCTCGTACACCTTCAGAGCAAATGGTTATTCAGAAAATTTGTGAGTGTGCTGAAATGGATAAATTAACCATAGCATTAAAAAACAAAGAGTCCTCAACATTTTATGACAACTGGGACTCATGGTATAATTGGCTTACACAGAGACAAATTATGTAAATGATAAAAAGTAACTTAAACATAATGGAAAAGAGGAGTAGATTGGATATGATGAAGAGTAATGATCCTTACAGACTGTCACAAAAGATATCATTCGTTTTTAATTGTATTTCTACCCTATTCTCCCTTCCCTTCTCTCCCTCTATATCCTTTCTCTTTCCCCCAACCAGCCTTTATCCGGTGTGCTAGGCCGGGTGTTTTCCTTCTTTCCCCCTACCCGTCTTTCTTTCTACTTTGTAAATGTATTGTCAATGTGTTTTTAAATTGTAAATTTAATAAAATCTATTAAAAAAAAAAGTTTCCAGACTCTCACAAGCTTCAGTGGAACTGTGGAAGTTTTGTTTCTCTAACTAACTCATTTGAAATCATCACCTCTCCCCACCCTTTACTCTTATGACAAGTTGAAAGGAAGAGGCATGTAAATGCCAATGTTTCACTCCTGACAGGCAAATGCAATACATACTTAGAAACCAATAGGTAAAATAGTTGCATTAAGCCAATGACATGACATTGAGGCAGTGGTGTGATCTTGGTAACTAGTGCAGAACAAAAAGAATAAAAGTGGGATGAGAATCAAATGTAAAGAGATGGAAAAGTGGAATTGCACTCTTGTGAAGAAACTGAAAAGAGTTTGCCTCCATATCACAGAACCTGTTCCATTTTCCATCTGTGGCTCTTCTAGAGTAAATGCCTATGGGAATTGTCAGTCATCCAGGTCATGGTTGTCCCAAAGGTGCTTTTTTTTTTTCAAGAGGCAACTGGTCTTTCCAGTTTTCTTTGAAGACATTTCACTTCTCATCCAAGAAGCTTCTTCAGTTCTGACTGATGGATGGTGGAATGGAAGGTTTATACTCCTTGCAGGCAGCTGGTCATCAAAAGAATGCAAATGACCAGCTGTCTGCCAGGAGTATATATCCTTCCATTCCCCATCATCCAGTCAGGGCTGAAGAAGCTTCTTGGATGAGAAGCAAAACATCTTCAAAGAAATACTGGAAAATCTAGTTGCCTCTTGAAAAACCTTTGGGTGCTTTTTCACAAGGGAAGAAGTGCTGCACCTCTCATTAAATCATCACTTTGAGATCATCAAAAATGATCAATCAGCAGGCCAAAGTGCTTTCGGTGAGTGGGAAACCCAACTGGCACCCCTTAGCAGTTGGTAAAATAATACTAAATTAAATAATTGACAATTTATCAGCATTTAATGTTGCCCCAAATGGGAAGGTTGAAGCAATTAACATGCAGGTTTGATATTGTAATGCTTAGGAGAAATGGCTATTCTTGATGCCAGCATACATTTTTGAATATATGGCTAAAAAGTAAAGTCATGTTATTCATTCATAGTGGTTTTGAAATACTTTTAAAAAAATGCTGAGTTCTTCTGAAGTTTATAGGATATTTTGACGCCCTGAGTCACATTGTTTGGGTTGGGCAGTTTTATAAATCTACTACATTAATAAATAAATAAGTGGGATGTATTGTGTAGTGGACTTCAGTAGGCAAGAACCAGACCAGCATAGCTGCAACAGCACTTATTGACTCAAAACTGGAACTGAGGAACTGCAGGTAAATGCCTGTAATTTATACTCTGGGCCCACAGGGTCTTAACCAATCATAATGCTTGAAAAACTTGCCCAAATATAAATGTTCACAGTTTCCCTCCAAAACAGTTGGAGCTAACAGTGAGGGTCATCTAAAGGTTAGTTTCACTTTAGCAGGCTTACACAATGATATACATTCAATACATAACAATACATTCAATACATAACAATACATTCAATACATCTAAATCTAAATCTAAATCTAAATCTATCTATCTATCTATCTATCTATCTATCTATCTATCTCTATCTATCTATCTATCTATCTATCTATTTCTATTATCTATCTATGTATCTATCTATTACTATATCTATACCTATACCTCTATCTATCTATCTATCTATCTATCTATCTATCTATCTATCTATCTATCTATCTATCTATTTCTATCTATCTATCTATCTATCTATCTATCTATCTATCTATCTATCTGTCTATCTATTTCTATCTATCTATCTTTCTATCTGTTTCTATTATCTATCTATCTATCTATCTATCTATCTATCTATCTATCTATCTATCTATCTATCTATCTATCTATCTATCTATCTATCTATCTATCTATCTATTTATATTATCTATCTATCTATCTATCTATCTATCTATCTATCTATCTATCTATCTATCTATCTATCTATCTATCTATCTATCTATCTATCTATCTATCTATCTATCTATCTATTTCTATTATCTATCTATATCTATCTATCTATATATCTATCTATCTGTCTATCTATTTCTATATCTATACCTATACCTATACCTATATCTATCTATCTATCTATCTATCTATCTATCTATCTATCTATCTATTTCTATCTATCTATCTATTTTTCTATCTGTTTCTATTATCTATTTATCTATTTCTATTATCTATCTATCTATCTATCTATCTATATCTATATCTAAATCTATATCTATATCTATATCTATCTGTTATGTCCCTGGAACTCTAAGGAGTTCCCACTCAGGTCCGTTCGCGCTGCGGCGGCGGCTGCCCCCTCGCTCATTGGTTGAGTTCTCCCAGCAGCCAGCTATAAAAGCAGGCTGCGGGTCCAACCAGTCGCTGATCGCTGCGAGCCAGTTCCCGGCTTGGCTAGCACGTTCAGTCCTTTATTATCACAATAAAGTATCTGTTGCACTCATGCTCTGGTTCAGCCTCTCATTACCCAAACTTAACACTGGCGACGAGGTGGGATGGCTACCAGAAGCACAATGCAACCGCTGAATCACCTAGCCGCCGATCCGTAGCCAGAGAGAACGATCGGCAGGCGATAGAGCAAACGCTGATCCGCAGCCAGAGAGAGCGGTCAGCAAGCAACGAAAGTGAGAAGCGTCTGTAGCCGCTTGTTAGCCTAGCTACAGGGAAAGTGAAGCGCTGCGAGCCGCAGCCGCTGTTTCTTTAGGCGCGAATTCAAATGGCTGTCATTTGAATTTCTGCCCTAAAGTACAGCGCGGTGCTGTAAGTCAAGTCACTGACGCCACGCAGGCGCGAATTTCAAAACGCTGCCAACGGCCGGCAGCCTAACCTCATGTTTAGCCCAGAGAGAGAGAGAGGATTGTGAAAAGCCTCTCCAGAGCTGAAATCACTTGCCTGCC
>NW_028262625.1:0-10083 GCF_049901715.1 Pseudonaja textilis | reverse complement strand
GAGTGTGAGAAGAAAGGGAAAAATGAAGAAGAAAAGAAGTGATAAAAAACAGGATCAGGAAACAAAGAAATGTATAAAAATGAAAAGAAATTGTTTATTTAAAAGACATAGAGATAATGGCTGATTAAGAACTAAGAAAGGGGATTCTGCAAGGTGATGGGGGATAGCATAAATATGATTAGGATGATTGTTGCTTAGCAAAATTATTTGACTAGAGAGATTATTGTAATTGATTAATTGGTGTGATATTGGCTATATTGATTACCCAAATATCTTGTTTGATTAAGCAATTTAATCAACCTACCATCTCAACAAACCTACCATGCCAGGAAAAAAATCCAATGCCAAACCACAACCTAAAGAGAAAAAATTCCCCACCAATGAACCACAAGACTCCTGTACCAAACGTTCTCAATGTGACAACTACACTCACCATGGCTGCTTGGGATTACCCAAGCAAATGATTCAATTCCTAGAATCATCCAACCATCCAACCATTTCAATATTTCTGCCCATCATGCAGACCCAAACTGAACAAATATATTGCCCTGTTTGAAAGAGTTGATACCATAGAAACATGAATAGCAGAACTTCTGGTTTGTAAGGCTTCGGCGGCGGCAGGAATCCATGATTGTGCGCAGTTTCTGCTGCGCTTGGAGTGCCCCGATCCAGCCGGATTTGGGAACTAATAGTTACCCCATAGAGGTAACTGAAGATAGGGGAGAACCAGCAGGGGTCCGGGGGAATCGCAACCCCCCCCTCCTCAGCTGGCTTAACTCCCTTTTCTGAAGGTGGTGGAGCAGCAGTCAGCAATGGCCACCACAAAGAAGCTTGCATCCAGATAAGAATGTGCAGGAGGAAGCTGAAAAAGTGAAAGTTCTGGCTGACTGGGATAATAAGTAGCATTTAAATACCCTGGAATTTTAATTTCATCAAAGATACATCATTCTCAAAGAAGACTGGGAAAAGTGGTGGATGAAAGTTAAAAGGGAAAGTGTTTTTTCTCACTCTCCTTCCTTACGGTGATAGCAGATGGAAATCGGAAAAACCCGTTCTGACACCAACAGGTAATTAAATTTGAAAGTTAAAGCCAAGGGGGCATTAAAGATTTCTGAACATTGAAAAAGAAAATTTTTTTTTTACTCTTTGCTATAAGTGAGAAGGGAGAGGAAAAGAATTAACATTAAGATTTTTGTTGGAGGAGGCTGCTTGGAACTTATAAGACTAGAGTTAAATTGTAACAAGACTTCTAAAAGATACATTTTGGAACTTTACAATTGAACTGTACCCCAGGAAGAGAAAGTATAAAAAGAAGAAAGTGCTAAATGAAACAGACTGTGTGTATTTGGACTGCTTGGTGACTTTGAGACCTTTGGAAATTATTATTTGAAAGACTAAACACTTTTGGGTTGTTTTAAAAACTTTTTCACTATGGCATTACTTGTTGATTAACTGAAAATGGAATTCAAAAAGCTAAAAGAAGAGGAACAAAAAGGGAAGGGCTCTTCTGGATTGGTTTTTGATTTTTGAGAAATGGCAATTTCTACCTATCAGCAATTACAAGAACAAGAAGGCTGGGATGAAGAAGAAGAAGCCATCTTTAATGAACAAACAACTTTAGTGGGGGAAGAAAAGGGAAAGAGGGGGAAGAGAATGGAGAATTTAAGACTTAAAAAACAACAACCAAAAAAGGGAAAAACAAGGTGAAAAATTGATACAATGTCAGAAAGCAACAGAAAAGAGGAATACAGAAGAGGGTGGAGATCAAGAGATGGGAGGGTAAAAAGGCTCGATGGGAGAAAAAGGAGGGGGGAAAGGAAGAGAAGTTACAAAGGTTTGAAACAAGATGTAAAGAAACAGGATTTATTCAGAGATAATGGGTAAGAATATAATTTTAAAAGAGAGCAAAAGTGCAAAGTACATAAGACTGTATTGTTGTATTTGTATTTGAAATAATGTTAGAAAACTGGAACACTATATGATTATAAAATGAGATAAAATATTAAAAGGAATGTGTAAAATGCTTAAGATTTAATGATAGAGTTTAATTTGCTATGGATTATTGTTTTAATTATATTATAAACTTATCATTTTCCTATTTTAAAATATAGTATGTAGCTTTAGAATGTACTAAGCAGAATCAGAATGGAAACTATATATTATTTTAAGTGTTAAATTTAGGGGAAAGATATAAAGGTGTCATACTTCAATCAGTGATTACAGGAGAAATTTTGTGTTAATGAGAAAAGATAATAGATAATTGAAATAGAACAGACAAATGATACAAGTATGATGATTTAAATTGAGATGAAATAAATAAGATAGAATTAAGAGAGTAAAAAGAGGGGAGAAGCTATATAGAAAATGTAGAATGATAAATAAGATATAAAAAGATATATAATGTGAGCATGAATTTGATTTATGTCTGTATAAAAAGATGTAACCCGGGACTAAGCCGCTTTCCAAAAGGAAGTTTTATGTTTTGTGTTTTGTTTGTGTATGTTCGTTTATTGAAAATTAATTTAAAAAGTATTTAAAAAAAAGAAAAGAAACATGAATAGCATCCCTTGACACCATAGTAGCATCCCTGGACATGTTAAAAAAAAGATTAACTAACCTTGAAAAAAAAAAACACAACACAAAAACCCGAACATCCAATAGCTACAAATCATATCTCTACCCAACAACCACAAACAACCCACAAAAACCCACAAATCCAACATATAATGATATCCCAATCCTCGTCAGAGAAGCTGTTGAGCGTGAACAGAAGTGTCCAAATGCCATCTTATTTTGTCTAGAGGACATCAATGACAATGATGACATCACAATTGTCTGCAAAATCATCAGTGACTATCAAGAATCAAACATCTCCCCTGATGAAATACTTGACATTTTCCGCATTGGCCAAGTTCAAAAACAGTGACGACTCAGTGGCCCCACGCTTATGCAGGGTCATTTGCAAAAATGAATCAGCAATCGTAAATTCATTTATACTATAAATTCAATCACCAAAAGCAACACCAACAATAAGAACCTCTGTTCTCACCCTGACCTAACCTTACAGCAATGTGTATTATCCCGTGACCTGCGCTCTGAGCTCAAAAGACTCCATGAACAAGGAAATACTAACCTATAAATTGACTACCAAAAAGAATGTATCAAAAGCAAGACCTTCAACTTACATCCCATTAACCATCACCCAAAATCCAACATTCGGCATGCACACCCCTTAATTCCTCCAGACCCACTACTACATATCTAAAATACAAACTACTCAATGCAAGAAGCCTTGCAAACAAAATGCATGAATTCCTCATCTTATTAGGCACGACCACATTCGACATTATATTTGCCTGTGAGACATGGTTAAATGCCTCTTTTCCAGACTCCATTACCACAGTCAGTGAATATCACATGTATCGGTCAGATTGTGAAATGCATAGAGAAGGTGGAGTTGCTATATTCTACAAAAAATCCCTAAATCTAAAAAAGATTCAAATTACACAGGAACTTACTCTTCCAGAGACCATCGTCTGTGAAGTGTCCTTAAAATGCCACAATCTGCTTCCCACTATGCTGCAGAGACCTGGATTATGACATAGCTCATGCAGACAAGCTAACTTCACTATTAACATGGGCTACTTCTTGCCCTCACCCTCTAATTTTCCTTGGTGACTTCGATCTACCTCTTATAAATTGGACCCTAACTGAATGTACATCCAAACCCATATATGCAGCCCTGTACAATGCTGTTACTACACTGGGACTGGATCAATTAGTAACTAACAACATTAGACTCAATAACTGCCTCGACCTTATCTTCTGCAACAGCTCAAACTCAATATTTGGCCTACAAATACAAGAACCCTTTTCAAACAGTGACCACAGTATGATCAACTTTTGTCTCAATTTGCATCCTCACAAAGAAGATCATAATGATGGATCCCCAAAATACAACTTCAAAAAAGCCAACTATGATCTCATAGATACTCACCTATCCTCTCTTGATTGGCACATTCTGTTCTCTAGCTGTAATATTACAGAAGACCATTATTCTTGTTTGAATTTGAAAAAGTCATTAAACTATATGAACCATTAGTAACCCCCCAAAACAAAAAAACAAAAACAAATTACCCATAAAAATAAGGAAACTTCAATAAAGATTGCAATGGCATAAAAACAAAACTAGCTATGTAGCAAACTTTAAAAATCAATACAACACCCTATACCGACAGATAAAGGCAGAATGCACAAATTACCACTGCAAGGAAGAGGAAAACCTCCTACGTACAAAATCCACTCACACCTTCTGCAATTATGTTAACACCAAACTTAAAATCTCAAGAACCATCCCATCCCTAAAAGGACCAAATGGGAAAGACTGCAATGATGAGGCTGTTAAGACCAATCTCTTCAACACATTCTTCAGTTCAGTCTTTGTAAACAGCAATGGTTCATGCCCCACATTTCCTAGTCATACCACAATTAACTGTAATGACCTACTCGTTGATAATCCTCACTCTATCAAGGAACTTGGGGTTCTCATATCAAATGACCTAAGCACCAGAGCTCACTGTAACAGCATTGCCAAAAAGGCATTAAGAGTTGCAAATCTAATCTTATGAAGCTTCCCCTCTGGAAATATTGAATTGCTAATTAGAGCATACAAAACTTTTCTCAGACCAATACTCGAATACAGCTCATCAGTCTGGAATCTGCACTGCATATCAGACATTAATACAATCAAGCAAGTCCAGAAGTATTTCATGAGAAGAGTACTACAATCCTCTGCTCACAACAGAATACCCTATATCACCAGGCTTGAGATTTTGGACTTGGACAACCTTGAACTACGCCGCCTGTGGTTAGACTTAAGCGTAGCACACAAAATTATCTTACACCCTATGGCATGCTCACCTGGTGCTAATCTAACATTTTTATATACCTCCAAACTTTGTAAAGATTTCAGTTCCTTATCCATTGCTTCCTGCCAAGCAGCCTGATCCTTAGTAGGATACAGTTTCAGCTCATTATAGTTAGTAGGAACTATATTTACTTGGCATACTATACTAGCCTGATATCTATCTGGTGGTTGTGTTACATGGGTTGAACGTCTAGGTAACTCAGGGCTTACTGGTAGACTCCCCTGTGTCACCTGCTCCTGTTCTTCTACCTCCTCCTGTGCCTGTTCTTCCTTTTTAATGGCTATTAATGGTTTAACTATCTCATCATTAGGTGTCGAAAACAACATCATTGTTGGATTCCTGTTCTAGTTTATTCCACCCAACGTGCTCAAGAAATTTAACACTAGCGCTACAGTAAATATTAGCTGTGCCTGGATCCCAAAATCTAAACAATCTATGGTTGGCCTCGTAACCTACAAAAAATAATTTCCTAGCTCTATGTTGCCATTTCAGTCTTACTTGTGAGGGAATATGCACCCATGCTGGAGCTCCAAATGTGTTTAGATAACTTAAATTTGGTTTTCTGCCATGCCAACGAGTGAATGGCAATTCACCAGTTGTTGTGCTCACTATATTGTTTAACACATGGTTGCTACACATTATGGCTTCACCCTACAGTGTTTCAGGCAAATCGGAATCAGATAACATAGTGTGAGCTGTGGCTTGTAACGTTTGTCCTCTTTGTTCAATAAACAAATTATGTTGTGGTCTGTAAGGTGCAGAACGCTTATGCTGTGAGTAATGGTCCATTATACTCAAAACATAGCAGGCACCTCCCAAACTGGGTGTCTTAGGACCAACTATGCCAGCAAAAACAACCTCTAAAGGTTCTTTGGTCTTAAACCCATTCAGTCTGTTTGCTGGAGTAACCTTGCTTTTCTCCTGGTTACATGCATTACAGTTTAAGTACTTGCTACAGGGTTTTAATTTTATTCCCTCTGACAATTTGACAGTTTGTTTCAGCATTTTGAAATTAATGTGCCCCAGATGTCTATGCAGTAAATGTATACATTCGTCATGTGGCTTAACATTGTTATAAACCGGGTTAGCCATCTGCAACTGGTTATCATGTATCACATATAAATCATTCTCTAAAGTAGCAGTAACACTTTTACCCTCTTTCTCTATTATACAATTATCTCCCCTAAAGGTTACTACATAACCATAAAGCCCTTACTGATAACAAATTAAATTTCAGTTTAGGTACATATAACATAGGCAAATGCTCATTTACACATGAACAATATGCAGTAACTTCACCAGATGCTTTCATTTTTTGTCCATTTGCCAATGATGCATATTGCTTACTTGTGGACATCTTTACAAACCTCTCTCTATTTCTAGTAATGCACTGCAATGCTCCACTATCAACTACCCACAAATCATGGTTTACAGTTGAATTGCTAGACATAGCTAAATTAACATTCTTCTTAGCCTTCTGGTGATTACCAGTATTCTGTCGTTTTCCCTTCTTACAGAATTTAGCTATATGTCCCCTAGCCCCACCAGAAAAACATTTCCTAACAGTATAGGCAGTTGAAAACAAATCCCCTTCTTGTGGTTGTTTTTCTCTCAGTTAGTCTCTTTCCTGCCTTCTTCTTGCCTCTTCTATCAATCGTCTGGTTATGTCAGTCAATGTCAGTTCATTTCTGGTCAGGACTTCTAGTGAAGATACGTAATCATCATAACTTTCATCCAATGAGGAAAGAATGATGTAAACCTGATGCAGCTCTGAAAAAATCAGTTCCTTTTCATGTAGCTCTTGAAAAGTCCTTTTCATAAAGTTCAAATGAGCTAACATATCTCCACCTTTCAGAAGATGTGCTCTAAACAGTTTACGTGTAAGATGTATGCGTGCACCTACATTGTCACAAACATAAATTTTCTTCAAATTCATCTAACACCTAGCAGCAGACTCTTCTCCACGAATATGGACTAGCTGCTGGTCATTCAGTGTTAGTCCAATTATACCAAGAGCTCGTTCGTTGTTCCATTTAAAGTCAGCTAATTTTTTGGCATCATTCTCATTATTTGGATCCCAAGCATTTACATCTGGTGGATCCTGAACTGCAGCCCATAACCCTTCCCTATGCAGAAGTAGACTGCACTTCATAGACCAGGAAACATAGTTTGTTTCATCCAACTGGGTTATCAGTGATAGATTTGTTGGCTGGTCTTGTGCCATTTTTACCAGGACGGTAACCTACAATTAAACAGTAAACTGTCCATATATGGTACTGCATATTCACATTAACTCTCAGTTATCTGAGCCTGGTATGACCTGGGCCCATAACCAGGGTTGAGGTATTCCCCATTAGGAGAATGAGTGCACTCAGGGAAACATAGTGAAAGTGGTGTTGAATAACACACAACCAACACACAGGTACACTGAATAGTAAAATGTAGGTTTTACTTCCAGTAAATGGGTAAACAAAGTCCAACAAACAGTCCAAAATCATACACGGTTAAAGCAGGTAGTATTCAATACAATCAGTCCAGGGATAACCCAAAAACAAAGTCAAGTATCGTAAACAATGTTCAGTAAATGGAGTTTGCTAACAGTTTGCAAGACTCACAGCAATCCAAGCAGAATGACAATCAGGGAAAAGGGAAAAGGGAAATGCAAGAAGAGTGCGAACCAGGTTTCTGGCTCCATCTTATGGCTGTCAGAGGAACCTCAGCCAATCACAATTACAGCATTCTCTTAAAGATACAACAGTATTAAATAACTATCCTGGTTTATATATTGCCAACCCAACTGTTAGGTGACTATCATTCCTAATACTTACTCATGTTTATACTTATATCTATTATCTTGTAAGCAATTGACAAATCAAATCAATAAATATAAAATATAAGTTATAAACTATTTAGAAAATAGGGAAATATAGATTATTAAGATGAAAGATGGTAACTGATATTTTTTATTGGAATTCTTGTTTTCTTTTCTTAAACTATACATTCTTTTCTTAAATTACACATAAATGGAATAAATGTGAAAAAGGGAAATTATGATAAATTTATGGAATATGTTTAATGAATATATAGTACACAATTGAAATGAATTATGAGGATTGTTGAAATGAGATTAATATCAGTTTCTAGGATTAATTGAATAGATTAATTTTTCTTTTTGAAATTATAAATAATTTTTATGAAAGGGGGAAAGTACCATGCAGAATCTGACCCAAAAGGTATGTATTTTAAATAGTTATTAGGAGATTACCATTATTAATTCTCTAGATAATAAAATGTTTATTGGGATTTAAAGGGGAGGTAATTAAAGAATATGTAAGCTATAGAGGTGGCACACTCAAATGGGTAATTGTGGGGAGAAATTCTTTTGAAATGTTTGTATTAATTTTGAATTTGTGAAAAACTGAAATAAGAATATGCGATGAAATTGCAAATTTGACAGAAAAAAGTACAAAAGTATAATGATTGTGAAGATAGGAGAGTTATTTGTGATTCAAATAATATGAACCCATTTGGAAAAAAATATAATAATAGAAAATATCTAAAGTATTGGTAAGATATAAAGTTGAAATGTGAAAGATGAATACATAATTATAGTCATATTTGTATGTAAATGTGGAAACCTGGAATCATGCTGTTCACTAAAATGAGATGTTTTTAAAATGTGGAAAACTGAAATAAAATTTGATTAAAAAAATAATATTATGGTCACTCGAAGGGGTTTCTTTAAAATGTCTATGAAGATTCTCAGTCATCTAGATCAGCAGTTGCCAACCAGTGGGCCGTCCACTGGTGGTCTGGGAGAAAATTTTGATGCTCTGCAGAGAAATGCCACCCCAAAGCATCCCCCAAGCAATTAATCCAGGCTGCGGGGGAACACAAGGCTGGGCGACCCCCCTGGTACATGGGAAAACAAGGCTTGCGTCACTTGCATTAGGAACAACATGAGGTAGTGAGGGGAGGGGGGAAAGGACGGAGGGGGGAACTTGCCTGGCCGCCGGGTTGCTTTTTCTGCTTCTTTCTTCTTCTGCTTTTGGCTGCTTGCAAGGAAAGCAGCAAAAGTCTTGCTTTCTCTCCCCCAAACTCCACCAGAAATGAATCTTCGGGACCCTGCAAGGCATCCTGCTCCAAGAGGCTGCACCGGCAAAGACTCATTTCTGGTGGTGTTTGGGGGGAGAGAAAGAAAAACTTCTGCTGCTTTCCTTTCATGCAACCTGAGAATGGAGCTCAAAGCAGGCTAGGGATGGGGCTGCCTTGGATGGGTGTGTGAGGGATCTCTCTCTCTCTCTCTCTCTCTGTGTGTGTGTGTGTGTGTGTGTGTGTGTGTGTGTGAGAGAGAGAGAGAGAGAGAGAGAGAGAGAGAGAGAGAGAGAGAGAGAGAGAGAGAGAGAGAGAGAACATCACCAATCCTCCGAGGTTAGATCAGATCTCTCTCTCTCTCTCTCTCTCCTTCTCCCTCCAACCAATGTCAGCAAGCCACGTCAGTCAAAATTCACAGTAATGGTCCGCAGGATTTAAAATAATGAGTTTGGTGGTCCCTGAGGTCCAAAAGGTTGACGACCCCAGATCTAGGTCATCGTTGTCTCAAAGTTGCTTTTTCAAAAGGCAAGTGGACTGGCTTTTTTGTTTAAGGTAGAAGAAGATGCTTTGCTTCTCATGCAAGAAGTTTCAACAGTTTTGACTGGAAAGTGAGGAGAAACAGTCCAGTTGCCTTTTCAAAAAGCACCACTGAAGTTTCCTTAAAATATTCCAGTGTCACTTATAATTTCTTCTGTGTCAGTCTTTTCCTTTGTCTTACCTTTATAAATGCAAAGGTGTATAAGATGTGGTTTGCTTTTGCTTATGTGTGCTGAGCAAAGTATCAACAGCTTTGCTGGAATCCAAAATATACCATATTATTGCTTGCATGGATTTAAATAAAACAATGTTGTATCTTCAAAGGGATTTTATTTATTCATTTATTTATTAGTTTGTCAAACATGTATAAGATAACAAATATAAGTATGAACATGAACAAGAACAAAGAAAGTAAATACAGATAAATGGGAACAATAAGACAGAGATAGTAGGCACGGTGGTGCGCTTATGCACTCCCTATTTAAGGCACTCTTAGGAATGGATGAGGTCCATGGTCAGACAG
>NW_028262624.1:0-10090 GCF_049901715.1 Pseudonaja textilis | reverse complement strand
TCCTGTTTTTTGGAGTTGTTTTTTTTTTATAATTTTTATTTTATTTTAACAAGGCAACATAAACATACCACAAAAACATAAAAATATCATCCTTCTTCATGAATTTACATACAGTGCATCGATTGGTTTACCACTTTTTTATGCATCTATTTCCTAGTCACTAATATAATTATATTACATAATAGCTCATATTATCAATCAATAATTGTATAACCTAATATCATCACTAAAAAATCATTTATGTATAATTTTGTTAATTCATATTTTAACAAGATAACTATAGTTTACTTAGTTTATTTTGCAATAAATCATAGAGATCATACCAAATCTATCTTGATAATGTTTTATAAAGATAATATCAAGAAAAGAATTTTTTTAATGCTAAATCTAAATATTCTATTATTATTTTTATTATCTAACCATTGATAAAAAAGATCCCAAACTTCATAAAATTGTTTATCTTCTTGTTCTCCGATTTCAAATGTCAATTTACTCATTTCAGTACAATCAATATTTTTCTTAATAATTTCTTCCTCTGATGGAGTTTTCTCACTCTTCCAGTTTTTAGCAAATACAATCCTACCGCTGTTAATATATTTACAATCAAATATTTCAAATTTTTATTATATATATCAGGTAAGATTCCCAATAAAAAAAATCTCTGGTTTCAAGTCTATATGTGTCTTTGTCATTTTTTCCAACCATATGAGAATCTTAGTCCAATATTTTCTAGTGTCCTCACAAGTCCACCACATATGGTAGTATGAGCCAGGTATCTGATGACATTTCCAGCATTTTCAGATTTGTTCTTAAACATTCTTGCAATTCTTGTCCGGAGAAACTGCCACCTGTAAAACATCTTATACAAGTTTTCTTTATAAGCTGTTGACATTGTCATTTTATAATTTTGAGACCACAATTTTGCCCATTTCTCCAAATCAATCCCATATCCAAAATTCTTCCCCCAAACAATCATAGTTTCTTTAACTTGTTCCTCCTCTAATAAAATTTCCAACAAATAACATGTATAATTTTTAATCACTTTTCATCAGTACCTGTCAAGATCCTATCTAAATCAGTCAATTTATCATAAAATCCCTCCGCTTTAGAATCTATAAGATACCTTGAATGTATTTGTGCGCATATGAAAACCAATTCATCTTTATGCCTTGTTCTTCTAGTTTTTGCATTGTTTTAAGTTCACTCTTTTCATCCAGTATTTCCCCATATCTAACTGTTTGTTCCTTCTCATATATTGTAGGATAAGAAAAAGCTTCAATAGTTGATAACCAAACTGGGATTTTCAAATAACATTTTCTCTTAATTTTCTCCCAATTCAACCATAAAGACTCCCTTATATTATGCCTTCTAAAATAGCCCTGCGATTTAGTTCCCTTATACCACAGAAAAGCATGCCATCCCAGTAATAAATCATGCCCTTCTAGTGTCAACAATCTAGTCTTTCTTAATGTTATCCAATCTTTAACCCACATTAAATTTGCAGCTTGGTAGTATAACTGCCAGTTTGGAAGGCCGAAACCTCCTCTAATTCTAGCATCTTGTAGAAGTTTTAATTTTATTCTGGCTTTCTTACCTTGCCATATAAACTTCAACATAATTTTATTTAATTCTTCAAAGTAATCTTTACCAAGCCTGATTGGTATGGTTTAGAACAAATATAAAATTCTGGGTAAAATATTCACCTTGATTGTTTCAATTCTACCTATCAATGACAATTGTAGATTTTCCCATTTCTTCAAATCAGATGCTATCTGTTGTTTAAGTTTAATATAGTTATTCTCTTTCAATGTAGTACATCTTGATGTCAAATGTATCCCCAAATATTTAACCTTATTAAGTAACTTGAATTTTCAATAAATCTGCCAGTTCATCTCTTTGTTTTAATAACATATTCTTTGTCAAGATCTTTGTTTTATCTTTGTTTATTTTCAAGCCGGCCATCTCACCATACATCTCTATCTTTTCCAGTAACTTTAAAGATGTTCCTAGAGGATCTTCCAAAATAAAAACCAAATCATCCGCAAAGGCTTGCAATTTAAATTCCCCCTTCTTAATTTTCATTCCTTTTATATTTGGATCCTCTCTAACGTTTCTATTCAGCACTTCCAAAGTCAATACAAATAACAAAGGTGATAATGGGCAACCTTGTCTTGTGCCTTTTCTTATGTTAATAGAATCTGTAAGATCTCCCTCTATCATCACTCTCACCATTTGTTTATCATATATGGCTTCTATTGCTTGAATAAATTTTCTAGCAAAGCCCATCTGTTCCAATAACAAAAACATGAATCTCCAATTCACATTATCAAATGCCTTTTGGGCATCTAAAAATATCAAAGCCATCTGTTTTTCAGGATGCGCCTCGTAATATTCCAAAGTGTCCAGAATTACCCTCATATTATCCCTAATTTGTCTCTTTGGCGGAAATCCATTCTGGTCAGGATGAATAAAGTTATTTAGGTATCATTTGAGCCTTTCTGCCAAGATGGAAGCAAAAATTTTGTAATCTTCATTCAGTAAAGAAATAGGTCTATAGTTCTTAATTTGTGATGGATCGGCCCCTTCTTTTGGAATAAGTGTGATATAAGCTTCTGACCATGTTTTGAGTATTTTCTTATTTAACATGGCTTCATTCATAACTTCTAACAGTGGAGTGCTCAACGATTCTTGTAATGTTTTATAAAATTCTGCCGGGAGCCCACCTGGGCCTGGTGCTTTTCCATTATTCTGCCTATTAAATGCTTCCGTTAGTTCCATCATTGTTATAGTACTTTCTAACATTTTTTTCAGTCTCTTCAGATATCTTAGGTAGGTTAGCATTTTGTAGATAAAGCTTAATTCTTTCCTCATCAAAATCCTCCTGTTTATATAATTGTCCATAAAAGTCTTGGATAATTGTCTTTTTCTCCTTATTACCATAACACATTTGGCCTTGATTAACTGTTCTATTTTCCTAGATTCTTTCTCCTTTCTCAATTTGTATTCTAGCCATCTACCTGGTTTATTTGCATCTTCAAAATAGTTCTGTTTAGCACTTCTAATTTTTTGTGCCAATTCTTCTTTCTCTGCCTGACCCATCTTACGTTTAATTATATCCATTTTGAATTTAATATCTTTTTCTGTGGCATATTCTGCAATTCTTTTCCGGTTTTTATAATCATCTTCTAAAGCTTTAATAGTTTGCCTCTTCCTAATATTCTTTTTCTTTGTATAATCCATTATTAATCTTCTATATATGCCTTCATTGTATCCCAAACATTCTGCATTGAAGTATCTTCTTTTTTTATTTTCACTGAAAAAGAAAGCCAATTCTTTGCCCATCCATTGTGTAAAGTCTTTTTCCTTTAAAATAGCATTGTTTAATGTCAGTCTAGATCTTCTTCTTTGTCCTTTCCATTTAATTGTCATAGGATTATGGTCTGCCCATATACCCGTTTTTATATTTATTTCTTGAATGTTAGATATTAGTTCTGATGAAGTCCAAATCATATCTATTCTGGACCATCATAAATGTCTATTTGAATAAAAAGTATATTGCTGGGTTTTACCATTTCTTTCTCTCCATATATCTTTTAAATTTAATTCATCTACCATTTAAAAAAAAGGATTTAGGGAGAGTCTTTCTATTTTGTTTTAATGCTGTCGCTGTATAATCCAATTTATTATCTACAATTCCATTAAAATCTCCCATCATAATTATATTGACATGGTCCAGTCCAATTGATTTCATATGTAACTTTTTATAAAATTCTTCTTGTTTATCGTTCGGAGCATAAATTGCAACAAGCAGTGTTTTTAGATTGTTATCCACTATTTCAACCATTAATACTCTTCCATCTTCATCAGTATAAATCAATTTTGCTGCAATAGTTTCTTTAATGTACAAGACCACTCCTCTTTTCTTACAGTTAGTCAAGGAAGTAAAATTTTTCCCCAGTTTTGGTCTTACCAATAATCGTTGATGTTGTTTTTTAATATGTACTTCTTGTAGGCAAATTATATCAAATTTTAACTTCTCTAATTTATGAAAGATTTTTCTTCTTTTAATAGCTGAATTCAATCCATTTATATTCATAGAAATCATTTTTTTTCCTCCATGGTTATGTTTTATATTTAGGTCTAACAGTTCTTGTAGATCTTACTTCACGTTGTTCTTTGGTCTCCATTTGTCCACCTACCACACCTTCTTCTTTCCCGTTCCCATCCGGTCTTCTTGAGGCTCAGTTGAGATGGTCTCTTTTTCTGTCTCTATTTCTCCTCTTCCAAAAAATTCATTGTAGAATATTTCTGCTTTCTCAATTGAGTCGATTCTGTGTCTCTGTTCTTGCCATATAAACATTAATCCTTTTGGGATCAACCATCTATAATTCACCTCTTTTTCCAATATCTTTTTGGTCAAAAATTGATATTCTCTTCTCATCTCTCTCACTCTTCTGGGCACTTGTTTTAAAACCATAATCTCCTTACCTTTGTATTTCAACACCTTATCTCTTGCGACTTGTAATATTTGTGTTTTAATAGACTTTTTAGTGAATCTGACATGGATCTCCCTTGGTAGCTTATTCCTCATTGCATATCTTGTAAAAACACGATATATCTCATCTACTCCGTCCATCATCTTTTCCTCTGTTATCTCCAAAGCTCCAGCCAGAATTTCTATCATTACAGCTGCCAAATCTTGTCCTTTTTCTTCCTCTATATTTTGGAATCTGAGATAAAATTCTGACCTATCCATCTCCCACTTCAACATCCCAGTTATATCTTGTTGCACCGTTGTTAATTTGCTAACAATATTTCCAATTGTCTCATCTCTTTGTTTGTCTTTCTCCTCAATTTTTTAAAGTCTCTCCTCCTTTTTCGCCATCATTTGTTGAAAATTTTCAATTTTTTTCATCAGTCTTTGCAATTCTTTGTTCAATACTCTCTGTTCTTTGGTCAATACTCGTTTTGAGTTCTTGTATTCCTTGTATAATCGTCGCTAGGTCCATTTGTACTTTATCTTGCTTTGCCATTATTGATAGTCATCCTCCAGTTGATGGAGAAGCAGGAGCAGAAGTTGAACTACCAGAAGGTAAAGTTTTCTTACTCATTTGAATAACTCAAGATCTTTAAGCTCCTTTAATCCAATCAATAGGGTAGCCAATTATAATCCAATTGGGAAGAAGAAAACATTTTTTTAAAAAAAACCAATAAAAAATAAAGAGTCCAGGATTAAAAAGAGAAGGAGAAAAGAAGATTAAAAAGAAAAAAGGAGGAGATTCTTCAGGTTCTTCTAAACCTTAATCCTATTGTAAGATGGCCAATTATGATTCAAAAATAAAAATTAAGAATAGTAAAAAAGAAAAAGAGAGTAAGACCCAATAATATTAAAAAGCAATAAAAAAGAAGAGAAACAAGAAAGAATTCTTCAGGTTCTTCACACCTTAATCCAATTACAAGGTCTCAAAAAAATAAAAAATAACCATAAAATAAATAAAAAATGAAAATAGAAAATAGAAAAGGCAAAAATCCCAATAAGCAAAAAGAAAAAGGGAAAATATTCTGAGGCTTTCCCTTTAAAAAGAAAAGTAAAATTAAAAATAAAGTCAAACAAAAGAAAAAGAAAATAGATATACAAATATTACAAAATACTGTGGGATTGAAGAGGAGGGATGAAACAGCTAAAAGACGGTGAAAAAGAAAGCACACTGCATCTTATTTAGTTATCCAAGGCTCTTATTATGGCTTCTCCACAAATTCCAAAGCCAAACTTCAAGTACTCAATTAATAATAGAAGTTCCAAAGAACACCTGTTAAAACATTCTCCAGTGTTCTTCCCTCTATCTTATCAAGTTCCAGTGTCCTTGAAAAAGGATTCCTTCACAGCCCTCTCAACTTCCAATAAAGTATTTTCAAGCCTCTAGTTGGCAGTGTTACAAAGTTTCTTTAATCCACTCCCCCCTTCTTTCCCAAAAAAGCCTAATAAAAAAGGGAAATATACATGTATATATATATATATTTAAAAAAAAAATACTAAAGGGAGCCTCTGTTCTAAAAAAACTATTAACAGTCGGTGGGGGGGAGAAAAAATATGTGAATATAAGAGGAAAAACCAGTCTAGTTACAGTTACTAGATCACAATGGAAGTTCAATGAAAACAAAAGTAAAAGTAAAAAGCCAAGCCTCAATTTGACATTCTCTTTAAGAAATCGCCGCTAAATCAGTTTCATCAGTTTTTGTCCAAAGTCTTACAGGATTCTTCTCATTTTAGAGTGTCCTTAAGTCCCCCCCAAAAAAGATTCTCACCAGCCGATGCACTTTCTCTTTCTGCCTCTTCCTTCCGGAGCTGTCACAGCTTCAGCAGCTTGAAGGCTGCCTCTCCGCCAATGGTAAAAGGGCTTCTTCTGGATCAGCCAGGGACTTTGCGATGTCCCTGGGATCAGCAGAACGTGCCCCTTCAGAAGACTCTTTGAAGCAGCACAGCAATCTAGGGCTGGCATGCAACAAATCTCGGAGGTCATCTAGTCCAACCCCCTGCTCCAGCAGGAGATCCTTACAGAATCAAAAATAGCAGGGTTAGAAAGCTCTCTGTGTGTGTGTGTGTGTGTGTGTGTGTGTCTGTGTGTGTGAGTGTGTGTGTGTGCATGTGTGTTTGTATCTCTTATATGAGATACTATAATTTATCAAATCTAAAACCCAGATAATTTTCAATTGCTTTTTAGTCATACAGTTGTTTCTAGGAGGAAATCATAAATATTTTTCTGGAAAGTTGGTAATGTTTAAATAACATAAAAGTATATTTGCCTGAGAATTGTTATAAATCTTGTATAATAGCAATTTATCAACCCTATTATATTAATGACAACATAGAAAAATTGATGACCTAACGACAAAATGACAAAGATTATAAAAACTAAAGATTATTTGAGTACCATTTTTAAATCAGTTTTTATCCACTTAATTATCATACCATCCACCCCTCACTTAACTGGGTTTTTGATCACATCACAAAATTGTTTGTTACTCTTTCCTGAGATCGAGTTATATCAGCAGTATTTCCATAATGTATTTAGCAAATAAAATAATATGTGAGGATGACTTGCATAGAGCACATAAGTTATATCCCCCCCTTTCCCACAACCCATTTAGAAAGGGCCGTGATAGGAGGGAATGACTTTTGGGGGGTGGAGGAGAGATTCTGCCTGGGGAAGAACCAGATAAGAGGAGGACACCTACAGCTGCATTAAAAAAAAATAAAGGGTAGGTGGGAGATTTGTACTTTCTGACTCCCCAAATCCTGTCAGTGCAGCATTACAGCGAAGTGGGTCTAGCCCAGGTTTCCTGTCTGGGCTTCCTGGGATTGGATTACTCTGACAATTTTCTTCTTGACAAATCCATGTTTCTGATAACCAACCTGTTGCTTTCAGGGAGTTCATAAATCTCCTTTTTTCTGTTGTTCAACTATATTTTGTCAAAATCTATATTGTCGGGTTATGATTGACAAATTTTTTGAACTTTATTCGTTTACTCATAAGATAGTGATAACACCTATTTTCCTAATAAAGCATATCTGTAACTACAGAAGAAAGATTCAAATGTGAAAAAGTGTCTTGGATAAGAAACAAAGTTTTCTGCTTTTAAAATTGCTGCATGTTCCCATTCTAGTTCCATCCTTTCCTGGAGAAGAATGAGTTTGTCAATATTTCAGACCTTAAACTCTACATGGACCCAAATGGAGAGGTAGCAGCAGATCTGCTCATTTCGGGCTTCTTGGTTCTTCCCAGGGATGATCCCAGGAGAGAGGTTCTGGCGTATTTTGTAAGACAGAGACTTTCTATCAACCAAGATGTTCTTTCACGGCTAAAGGTGCTCAACAAGGTAGGAGAAAGTTTTGATGTCTTTCCTCTGTTTTCCAAAGCCTGAGGTCCCATTTCAAGAGGGCTGATGCTATTCCCCAAAGGTGGTTGACCTTCACCGAGAATTGAATCTGGGCAGTAGAAACCGGATTTTTTCCCTTAGGCTGCTTAGGAGGCTTCGATATTGTTCCATTTTGTGGACCACGTACAATTAAGGGTCTCCATCAAAGGGGTGAGAAACCCACAAGGGCTGGGGAATGTGTCCCTAGTAGCTTCTGGTTGTTTGCTCCTTGTGCCCAGAAGAGCAACAAAGGTGGTAATTCTGCTGACCGGGGCCTGAATCCAGTCTTGGACCATATCGGATGGGATTGAATCGTGATTGGACGGAGGTCCTTTTGGCCCCATTGGGGGAAAGAAGCTTCTCCTTGTCCTGCTTGGGGAAAAGTGTTCCCTGAAGGGGCAGCTCCATAATCTGGGAGGCCCTTAAGGAGGCCAGACCTGGCCAGAGCTCTCCATGCCTCCCTTTCACCCTCCCTGGGACAGAGCAATGGACCTTCTGCTCCTAGGAAGCAGCTCCAAGGCTTTGAGTTCAAGATTGATTATCAAGATTGTTCTGATATCACACCTTAAAATTATGGGTGTAAGAAGAGGGGAGAAATGCGTGTTAATGGGGTCATGAGAAGGAACCAACTGGTTACCACTTAATGCTGAAAACTTTTCTCAGTTCCATCCAGGGGTGGGATTCAAATTTTGTAACAACCGGTTCTGTGGGCATGGCTTAATTTGTGGGCATGGCTTGGTGGTCACGTGACCAGATGGGCATGGCCATGTGGCCATGTGACTGGCAAACCAAATACAAGTGGTCCTCGCTTAATGGCCAGTTGCTTAGCAAGTGTTCTAATTTATGACTGATCTCCCCAGAGCTCCTTGACCTGTTTTTGGAGTTTTGACAACCATAAACACAAACACACACACACACACACAGCCTTCTGACCCTGCTATTCTTTGATTCTGTAAGGATCTCCTGCTGGAGCAGGGGGTTGGACTAGATGACCTCCAAGATCCCTTGCAGGCCAGCCCTAGATTGTTGTGTTGCTTCAAAGAGTCTTCTGAAGCCAGGGTTTGTGTCCTTCCTTCCTCTCCTTTTTTCTCTCTCCCTCCTTCCATGTATACATTCATATATCACATTCACTTTCTCCTCTCTCCATGTCCTTTCTTTTTCTTTCTTTTTCCCTTCCTTCCATCTCTCCCTTTCTTTGTCTATCCCTTTTCTTCCTTTTGCTTCCTTTCTCTCTTTTCTTTCTCTTTCTCTCTTCTTTCTTCTCTCTCTCTCTCTCCCTCTTCTCTCATTCCCTCTATTTTACTCTTTCCCTCTCTTTTTCTCTCTCCACCCCCGTATCTCTCTCTCTCTGTCTCTAACTCCCCCCACTCTGCGTGTGTGTGTGTGTGTGTGTGTGTGTGTGTGTAAAAGAGAGGCATGGATAAGTCTGACCAGGTCTGGTCTCTTTAAGAACCTCCCCATACCAGCGGCTCTCAGTTTCTGTAGAACTGACTGCACTAATTTCACATGTTCATCCCAAGTTTCTGTGTAGATAAGGATGTCATCAAGGTAAACCAAAACCGCCTTGTATAAATGCTCGTGTAACACCTGATTGATCATCTGCATGAATACGGCTGGAGCCCCCTGTAGGCCAAATGGGAGAACGTTGAATTGGAAACAACCCATCGGGCAGTTAAAAGCAGTTTTCCACTCATCTCCTTCCTTAATTCGCATTCGGTAGTATGCTTCTCTCAAGTCCAGCTTCGTGAAAAAATTTCCCTTAGCCAGGTGGGCCAGCATGTCCTTCATCAGGGGAAGGGGGTACACGTTTTCCATGGAAATTGCGTTCAGGTTTCTATAGCCCACTACCAAATGCTTGGAGCCATCTTTCTTTTCACGGAATAGCACTGGTGCCGCTACCCGGGGTCTAGCGGGTTGGATGAAACCACGTTCCAAATTTTTATCGATAAACGATCTCAGCTCTTCTAATTCCCATGGTGTCATCGAATATAGCTTTGGTTTCGGGAGCGTTACCCCAGGTAAAATTTCAATACCACAATCTGTTGACCGATGCAGGGGGAGCTCATCTGATGCCTTTTCACTGAACACTTCCTTTAGATCCCAATATTCCTTCGAATCTTTTCCTCCCCTTCAAGTCCTCGTACCTGTGGAGGCTAACTCAACCGGATTTGGA
>NW_028262623.1:0-5000 GCF_049901715.1 Pseudonaja textilis | reverse complement strand
TCTGTCTGTCTGTCTGTCTGTCTATCTGTCTGTCTCATCTGTCTGTCTGTCTGTCTGTCTGTCTGTCTGTCTGTCTGTCTGTCTGTCTGTCTATCTGTCTGTCTGTCTGTCTGTCTGTCTGTCTGTCGTCGTCTGTCTGTCTGTCTGTCGTCTGTCTCGCCTGTCTGTCTGTCTGTCGTGTCATGGCCCTGTCTGTCTGTCTGCGTCTCGCTGTCTGTCTGTCTGTCTGTCTGTCTGTCTGTCATCTGTCTGTCTGTCTGTGTCTGTCTGTCTGTCTGTCTGTCTGTCTGTCTGTCATCTGTCTCGCGTCGTCTGTCTGTCTCGTCGTCTGTCTGTCTGTCTGTCTGTCTGTCTGTCTGTCTGTCTGTCTGTCTGTCTGTCATCTGTCTGTCTGTCTGTCTGTATCTGTCTGTCATCTGTCTGTCTGTCTGTCTGTCTGTCTGTCTGTCTCATCTGTCTGTCTGTCTGTCTGTCTGTCTGTCATCTGTCTGTCTGTCTGTATCATGTCTGCCGTCTGTCTGTCTGTCTGTCTGCCTGTCTGTCGTATCTGTCTGTCTTGTCGTCATCTGTCTGTCTGTCTGTCTGTCTGTCTGTCTGTCATCTGTCTGTCTGTCTGTCTGTCTGTCTGTGTCTGTCATGTCTGTCTGTCTGTCTGTCTGTCTGTCTGTCGTCTGTCTGTCTGTCGTGTCTCATCTGTCTGTCTGTCTGTCTGTCTCGTCTGTCACGTCTGTCTGTCGTCTGTCTGTCTGTCGTCGTCTGTCTGTCTGTCGTCTGTCGTGTCTGTCGTCTGTCTGTCTGTCCGTCTGTCGTCTGTCTGTCTGTCTGTCTGTCTGTCTGTCTCTGTCTGTCTGTCGTCTGTCTGTCTGTCTGTCTGTCTGTCTGTCTGTCATATCTGTCTGTCTCTGTCTGTCTCTGTCTGTCTGTCTGTCTGTCTGTCTGTCTGTCGTCTGTCATCTGTCTGTCTGTCTGTCGTCTGTCTGTCGTCTGTCTGTCTGTCTGTGCATCTGTCTCATCTGTCTGTCTGTCTGTCTGTCTGTCTGTCTCGTCTGTCTGTCTGTCTGTCATGTCTGTCTGTCTGTCTGTCTGTCTGTCTGTCATCTGTCTGTCTGTCGTCTGTCTGTCTATCATCTCTCCCTGCCTGCCTTCCTGTCTGTCTGGCTGTCTGTCTCTGTCTGTCATCATCTGTCTGTCTGTCTGTCTTGTCTGTCAAATGTCTGTCTGTCTGTCTGTCTGTCTGTCATGTCTGATCTGTCTGTCTGTCTGTCTGTCTGTCTGTCATCTGTCTGTCTGTCTGTCTGTCATGTCTGTCTGTCTGTCTGTCTGTCTGTCTGTCTGTCTGTCTGTCTGTCTGTATATGTGTCTGTCTGTCTGTCTGTCTGTCTGTCTGTCTGTCTGTCTGTCTGTCTGTCTGTGTCTGTCTGTCTGTCTGTCTGTCTGTCTGTCTGTCTGTCTGTCATCTGTCTCTATGTCTGTCTGTCTGTCTGTCTGTCTGTCTGTCTGTCTGTCTGTCTGTCTGTCTGTCTGTCTGTACTCTGTAAAACTGTCTATCTGTCTGTCTGTCTATCTGTCAGTCTGTCACATGTCTGTCTGTCTGTCTGTCTGTCTGTCGTGTCTGTCTGTCATCTGTCTGTCTGTCTGTCATCTGTCTCTGTCTATCTGTCTGTCTGTCTGTCTGTCTGTCTGTCTGTCTGTCTGTCTGTCTGTCTGTCTGTTGTCTTTGTCTGTCTGTCTGTCCATCTGTCTGTCTGTCTATATATATATCATCTGTCTGTCTCATAGCTGTCTGTCTGTCTGTCTCTGTCTGTATCTGTCTGTCTGTCTGTCTGTCTGTCTGTCTGTTCTGTCTGTCTGTCTTTCTTCATCTGTTTCTGTCGTCTGTCTGTCTGTCTGTCTGTCGTGCTGTCGCTGTCGCTGTCTGTCTGTTTCTGTTATTCATGTGTGTCTGTCACATCTGTCTGTGTGTCTGTCTGTCTGTGTGTCTGTCTGTATCTGTGTGTGTCTGTCGTCGTCTGTCCATCTGTGTGTCTGTCTGTCTGTGTGTCTGTCTGTCTGTCCTGTCTGTTTCTGTCTAATCTGTCGGGACTGTCGTCATCTGTCTGTCTGCACTTGTGTCTGTCTGTCTTGTCTGTCTGTCTGTCTGTCTGTCTGTCTGTCTGTCAGTATGTCATCTGATCTGTTTTGAGTCTGGCATCTGTCTGTCTGTCTGCGTCTCGCATCTGTCTGTCTGTCTGTCTGTCTGTCTGTCTGTCTGTCTGTCTGTCTGTCTGTCTGTCTGTCTGTCATCTGTCTGTCTGTCTGTCTGTCTGTCTGTCTGTCTGTCTGTCTGTCATCTGTCTGTCTGTCTGTCTGTCTGTCGTCGTCTGTCTGTCTCTGTCGCCTGTCTGTCTGTCTGTCTGTCTGTCGTCTGTCTGTCTGTCTGTCTGTCTGTCTGTCTGTCTGTCTGTCTGTCTGTCTGTCTGTCTGTCTGTCATCTGTCTGCCTGTGCTGTCTGTCTGTCTGTCTGTCTGTCGTCTGTCTGTCGTCTGTCGTGTCTCTGTCTGTCTGTCTGTCTGTCTGTCTGTGCTGTCTGTCTGTCTGTCTGTCTGTCTGTCTGTCATCTGTCTGTCTGTCTGTCTGTCTGTCTGTCTCGCGTCTGTCTGTCGTCTGTCTGTCTGTCTGTCTGTCTGTCATCTGTCTGTCCTGTCTGTCTGTCTGTCTGTCTGTCTCTGTCTGTCTGTCTGTCTGTCTGTCTGTCTGTCTATCTTTCTGTCTGTCTGTCTGGCATCTGTCTGTCTGTCTGTCTATTCTGTCTGTCTGTCTGTCTTGTCGTCTGTCTGTCTGTCTGTCTCTGTCTGTCGTCTGTCTGTCGTCTGTCTGTCTGTCTGTCTGTCATCTGTCTGTCTGTCTGTCTGTCGTCCATCTGTCACGCCATCTGTCTGTCTGTCTGTCGCGTCTGTCTGTCTGTCGCGCACTGCGTCGCCTGTCTGTCTCGTCTGTCTGTCTGTCTGTCGTCGTCTGCTCGCGTCTGTGCATCACGCTGTCTGCTCTGTCTGTCTGTCGCATCTGGCTGTCTGCTGTCTGTCTGTGCCGTCCGTCTCTGTCTGTCTCGTCGTCTGTCTGTCACGGCCATATCTGCGTCTGTCTGTCTGTCCTGTCTGTCTGTCTCGCTCTTTGACGCTGCGCGGCAGCGTGTCGTCTGTCTGCCGGCTCTGTCGTCTGGTCCTCTGTCTTGTCATATAGCGGCCTGTCGCGTCTGTGCTGGCCTGTCTCCTGTCGTCATGTACTGTCCGTCTGTCGTGTCTGTCTCATGTCTGTCGTCTGTCTGTCTGTCATGTCTGTCTGTGAAGCCTATCTGTCGTCTGTCTGTCTTTGTCAGCGCGCATCTGTCGTCTGCGTCTGTCTGTCTGTCTGCTGTCTGTCGGTCCGTCATCTGTCTGTGCGTCTCGCGTCTGTCATGTGCGCGCCAGCTCTTTCTGGCTGTGCATCTGTCTGTCTGTCTGTCTGTCGTCCTGTCTGTCTGTCCGTCTGTCGTGTCATGTCTGTCGCGTCGGCCTGTCGGTCTGGTCTATGCGCGCGCGTGCGCGTGCGTCTGTGCATACGCCTCGTCTGTCGTCGTCCTGTCGTCGTCGTCGCATCGCGTGGCGCGCTCGTAATCGTCGGCGCTGTCTGTCTGTCTGTCTCTGTCTGTCTGTTGCTGTCACCATCTGTCGTCTGTCTGTCTGTGCTCTGTCTGTCTGTCTCGTCCATCCTGTCGTCATTCGTCATGCTGCCGGGCGCCGGCGTTGCGCGCGCCTGTCATCTGTCTGTCTGTCTGTCTGTCGCGTCTGTCATACGTGTCTTGCGTCCTCGCGCCTGTCCATTGTCTGTGCTGTCTGTCTGTCTGTGCTGTCCTGTCTGTCCGTCTGTCTGTCGTCTGGCCGTGTCGTCTGTCTGCGCGCGCGGTGCCGGCTGTGGCTCTGTCTGTCTGTCTGTCGTCGTCTGTCTGTCTGTCTGTCTGTCTGTCTCCGTGCGTATCTGTCTGTCTGCCTGCCGTGTCTGTCATCGTGCGTGCTCGGCCGTCTGTCCTCTGTCTGTCTGTCTCTCTGTCTGTCGTCCGTCTGTCTGTCTCTGTCTGTCTGTCTGTCATCTGTCTGTCTGTCTGGGCGCGGCATGGCTGCTCGCGCTCTGTCTGTGCGGTGTCTGTCTGTCTGTCATGGCGTCTGTCTGTCTGGGTCTGTCAGTGGTCTGTCGGCGTCGTCTGTCGTATCTGTCTGTCTGTCTGTCTGTCTGTCTGTCTGTCGTCTCCTGCCGTGGCGTGCCTGCGCTGCTCTGTCTGTCGGCTGTCTGTCTGTCTGTCTGTCGTGTCGTGTCTGTCTGTCCTCTGTAGCCTGCGTCTACTCTGTCGTCTGTCGTCTCATGCGTGCTGTCTGTCTGTCTGGCGTCGTCTGCCTGTCTCTGTCTGTCTGTCGGTCTCGATGTCTGTCTGTCGTCTGTCATGTCTGTCTGTCTGCATGCGTCTGTCCGTCTGTCTGTCTGCCGTCTGTCTGTCGTCTGTCATCTGTCATGTCGTGCCTGTCTGTCTGTCGTCGTTTCTGGCCTGTCTGTCTTGGCTGTCTGTCTGTCGTCGTCTGTCTGTCTGTCTGTCTGTCTGTCCTGTCGTCTGTCTGTCTGTCTGTCTGTCTGTCTGCCTCGCGGCGCCTGTCTGTCTGTCGTGTCTGTCCTCGTGCTGTCTGTCTGTCTGTACTGTCTGCGTCTGTCTGTCTGTCTGTCTGTCGTGGCTGCGCGTCTGCGCGCATGTCGCCGTCTGCATGCCTGTCTGTCTGTCTGTCTGTCTGTCCTCTGTCTGTCTGTCGTCTGTCTGTCTGTCATCGCGTCTGTCTGTCTGTCTGCCGTCTGCGTCTGTCGCTGTCTGTCTGTCTGTCTGTCTGTCATCTGTCTGTCTGTCTGTCATCTCGTCTGTGCCGTGCTTGTCTCTGTCGCGCCGTCTGTCTGTCTGTTCTGTCTGTCTGTGCGCCGTCGTCGCTGTCTGTCTGTCATCTGTC
>NW_028262622.1:0-10143 GCF_049901715.1 Pseudonaja textilis | reverse complement strand
CGCCTGAAAAGTCGCCGCCCGAGGAATTTGGGCGGGAAAACTAAAAGAATGGACGGGAAGTCGGTCGTCATAGAAACGACCTTCCATGCGGGGCGCTGACGGACAAGTTCACCGTGCCACAAAAGGACGTTGAGGGGACGTCCTTTTTCCTTGCGTCAGGAAAAAGCCCCGCCCCTCTATGTTGCTCTTGAGATACAGGATAATAGCCTTAAAATCCCATTAAGAGTTTTTCCTCCCTTCTCCCTGTTAGTCCTTCCTACACCACAGGATGGCGCTGTTACCTATTTCCCTCAGTAAAGCGGCCGAGAAAAAAACCCCTTTTCCAAAATGCGCTCAAAAAAGTTTTTTAAAAAGTGACTGCGGTACCTGCTTTTCTGTCCCTTAACGAGAGCGTTCGAGCTTTCGTAATACCGTATATTAATATTAATAATGAGGCGTTTCAATTAATAATTCGGAAAAATAAACTTTGAAACCCAGCGTGGCGAAAAAGTCGCCGCCCGAGGAATTTGGGCGGGTAAACTAAAAAGAATGGACGGGAAGTCGGTCGTCATAGAAACGCCCGGGCATGGCGGGCGGGAACAGCCGCGCTGACGAACAAGTTCACCGTGCCACGAAAGGACGTTGAGGGGACGTCCTTTTTTCCTTGCGTCAGGAAAGAAGCCCCGCCCCCTCCATGTTGCTCTTGAGACGATCGAGTGCCTTTGAAAATGACCTTCCCATCATGGTCGACTTCCTGTGCGTCGTTCGCACCGGTGCCCCAGTGCCTTTGGAAAAATGACCATCCCATCATGGCCGACTTCCCGTCCGTCCTTTTTACTCGTCCTTCGCAATTTCCTTTCTCGGCAAGGCGAACTTCCTGTCCGTGGTCGTCCCCTATCGCCTTTGAAAAATGACCTCACGACTTCCTTTCGCGGTGTCCGTTCACCGCGCCCGTCCCCCCGTCCCCGAGAAGAACGACCTTTCTATGACGGCGGACTTCCGGTCCGTTCTTTTTAGTCTCCCCCAATTTCTCGCGCAGCGACTTTTTCGCCACGCTGGGATTTGAAGTTTATTATTCTATATCACCATGATAAAACGCATCCTTATTAACATTAATAGGGGCAGAGGAGGACCAGGGCCCGCAACACAGGGAGAGAAGGAGTTCCGCTTCTTAAAGCGAGTTAAAAAGGCGAACGAAAACTTCAATGCTCTTTCTACGGGAAGAGAAAACGGTGCCCTCCTGTGGTGAAAGTCGGTATTGCGGCCACGCAGGAAAAAAACACCTTTTCCAGGGCATTTTTTGAAACTGCAAGGAAAAGACATCAACCATCCTTCTGCCTCTTTGCCTTTTGTGTTCGGACATGGGCTTCTACTTTCATTTGATACTGAATAGCCTCCGTCCCCAAAACTGGCGTCGGCTTTGAGATTCTCACTGCAATGGGAGAATAAACAACAACAGCATTTGCCCCATCAGTCTCTCACCGTCTCTCACATTGTCACACTTCCACATTCTCACCTCACCCTCCCTGTCTCTCACCCAGGGGACAGTTCAGCTTAGACAGCTTCTTTATGCCTAGTGGACCTGTTTGCTTTAAAATAGGCCTCCCTAGAAATCTTAGGCAAATTGCATAAGAAAACCCCATTGGAAAAGTCATGTAGGCTTAGGACCCTATGAGGTTTGACCCAAAAACCAACATTACAATTCACCTTGGAGGGCCTCTTCATGCCTAGTGAACAGCTTTCCACTCTTGTCTGCCAAGAAACCCTAGGCACGTTGCATAGGAAAACCCCATTGGATGTGGAGAAGTCATCAATGGTTACAACTCCATAAATTCAGGCTCAAAACCCAACATCTCGGATCCATTTGGAGAGCCCCTAACACCTAAGCATGCTTTTGGGACAGCCACTGGCACCAATATTGGCTTGCCCAAGAAAGAAACATCTGTGTTTACCAAAGCAAAAATAACTTCAAGGAATGTTGAGCCCTTTCCAGCAGGAGCCAATCCTCATTGAAGACAACCACTTGCAGTGGCCCCAAGGTCACCTGAAGTGCTCTTATTTCAACAGAGCCAAAATGGACATGCTACTTTAAATGTTCTTTTTTGTTCCATTAATTATTTTTTGTTGTTTATTCAGTGCAAGAAGGCCATGAGAAGGGGGAGTGAGAAAGGGTGTGTGTATGTGTACATTACATTTATTCGCCAGGCTGGGTTTAACAACCTTTGAACAACACATTTTACATGGGTTTTCAAGATACATCCTGTACACAATCACTAAACCAGGACATGGATTTTAGAGACAGTAAATCTGAGCACTGATTTAAAAGCCTTTCTTCTTCTGGACATTCTTGCAGATGTTGATGAAATAATTATTTTTCTTAGAGGATTGGAAGGCAGAAACAAAAAACAAAAATTAATGAAACACCTCAGAAGCATGCTACGTTCACTGTGCAAATATTACATCTCTTCAAAAGCTATTATAAGATAGGTATGCCTTTGGTGCTCCTGTTATCGTTACTCTTTTCATTACTACTCCAAGTATAAGTTATGAATTTTGTCTAACAGAAGGGTGGCATTGAGGTCACTGCTGAGCGCTCACATTTTTACAAAATGCATCCAACTTGTATTGACAATGACATGCTAAAATAACAGGCGAGGTCTGGAATCTAAACTCAGCTGTGTTTCTAAATACAAAAATGTATATTTACAAGGAAACCGCTTTCTTCAGAATCATTGTTCAAGTTGATAATATACAAGTATATGTTTTTAAAAAACCATTAGGGTGCTTATGATATTGCAGAAATAAGTAAGCAAATAAATAACAGAAACCACTAGTAAACAAATTACATTTGAAAAGAGAGTATCCAGATATTAATTTAGTCTAGCAGCAATTTCTAGTTCAGGATTTTTCCCAGAATTACACACTCAATTTTCCTCCAATTTCTTCATCACACGAAATAGGCTACTAATTTGTTTACTTCTTCTCCTCACTGATAGAGGCATACTTTCATATGTAAAATGGCATAATTTGAATATTTAATTATCAGATATGATTTAAATAAAAAACTAAAAATATACCATTAAAATCTATATGAAATAGTTAGAAATGGAAATTCTGAATAGTTCTGTATCAAGCACACTAGCTTACATACAATATAAGAGATGTTTAGTGTTGACTTTTTCATCCTAAGAAAAAGAAGCCATATCAGCTGGTTACCAGCTACAGATTCACCCCGCACCCATGTTATACCCTAAATAAATAATATAGGCATTTAGGAAAACACAAAGTCAAGTCACAATAAGGAGCTGGATTTTAATTTTAGTGGTGTCTCCGATGCACCCACAACGAGGTACTCCTATTTGTTCTGGTAGGCATTGAAGAATTGTGACGGATGTTCTTTCAGAGGGGAGAAGGCAGAGCAGAACATAGAACAAAATAAATAGCATTTGTGTTGCTCCTGGATACCATCCTTTGTTTAAAGAATTAGGACAATAAAAAAATATTTTAGCATTCATCACAGGAACTCAAACACTAAACTCAAGCAGATGAAGGTGTGTATGTATGTATATGTGTGTGTGTGTTCACAGAAACGATCCCTCATTTGTCAAAACACGTACACATTCTGTGCTTTAACTCATACTTCAACGTTTTTTTTCTCCTGAACAAGACTTACTGCACAATACTATTTTTATCTTCAGCTCAGCAGTCATGTGATGTGCAATAAAGTTAATTGTGCCACCAACAAGACATATTTTCCAAGAAATCCATATTAAGAGAAACTTTAGATAAGAAGTCTTGCTTTTGTGTAATGGAAGAAACAAATATAACACAATTTCTCCCCATTCCATCAACAAGAAAACAATTGAAATATCTACACATTTTCTTAAACAATAAGGTTCTGTGATTTTTCTCCGATAAAAAAATAATTGCCATGATATTTTTTTGTCTTCATTAATAAAAAAGGAAACTGCATTAAATGGGTTTCTACATTGCATAGAATGATTCTAACACAATCCAAATATCTGATCCCAAGAAGCACTTTGGAAGCAATTGCTAGTCCCAGCACCAGTACAAGGGGGATTAGCTGACAGACAACATCTTCAGTAGCACTCAATTGTATTTGAAGAATGTGAAAATAAATTCTAGCCTAAATAGAAACCATTTTTCCTAACAACCCTCAAATTGTACAATCAGGTATGCTCCTCAAAGCAGGGCTGTTACAGCATGCACAATTATGACCGGTCCAAACAACGTTGCTCGGTCCCATGCAGGCCTGTGGCTGAAAAATCTGGAGGGCAAAGAACACTCAACCTAGGGTAGCAGAATTAATAATTTTTTAAAAGAACAAATACACAAATATTGGTATTCACACAAATATTCTCTTGCTCTTGACTTCCTCATAACAGCAGCCTAACTTCCCCAATTAAGAGTGATAATTAAAGGCTTATTTATAAGCCTTCCAATTGTTGCTTCCTAGTTCTTGAAATCTCCATGGCAACCAATGGAAGAGTCATTGTCTTCATTATAAACATTGAGAAGAACAAAACTGTCATTCATCTGCACATCTCATAATTTAAGACTCACTCACTCTCACACACACCCCTAGATACCTGACACTGAATGAAGGACCGGCTGCTTCAGAAACTTCAGAGGGATAGTTCCAATCTGTGTAAGACATTTGCTCTTCTTCTCTTGTGGTACCCATAGGCTGAAGTACTAAATCATTTACGCGTGATTTGAGGGAATGGCCATGCCAACTGTCCCCAAGGATCAAATTAAAACAGATATAATTATCAGGAGACGATTGAAAGTCAAGTCAGAACATTGGCCGGTCACATATGTTCAAATATCCTATTGCTCCCCTTTCATTACAGACACAGGATCAGCTATAAGTAATGGCTAAAAACAAAAATGGGACTTTGAACTCTTTCTTGGTTATTTATTGGCTCATGAAGTGTTTCTTTATTAAAATATAAAATATAATTTCAATACTCTTTCCTGCATTTATTTTCTAGCCTCTGGAGCTCCTGAAAAATGTTCACTGATTAAATTAAATTAAACAGATATTTAGAATTCATTGTTGTTCAATTTATAATTTTCAGATATTTTAACTTTAAAGGTAGTAAGAGAATCACTGCCATTTGAAGTCAAATTATTACTTTCTATTCCTATGTACTCTTGATTCTATCATAAGAAGAGAAAGCCAATCAGCCTCGCTACAAGCTAGGCCATAATTCTGTTTTGTCCACAGAAGCCATTTGTATTCCTTCTGCAAAATGCTCAGTGGGCAGTAATGAAGGCTGCGGGCTTAGATCTCTCTACAAACCCCTCCATCGTTTTGGAACTAAGATGACGTGGTCTTGCCTTACAGATTCCTACAAGACCTCCTCTCTGCACTTTCCTTGTATTCAGCGGAACGGCCCTTGCAAATGGAGGTGGGTGCTTGGGATGAAGTCTGTAGTATGCCATTAGGCCAACTATGGAGGATGGGATCACATTCTAAAAGTCATAAAGAAAAAAAGAAGAAGATTCGTAACTCCAGAACGAGCCAAGAACCACTGGCACCAAGAACCATGGGTCGCTTCCAACCACAGACCTTTTGAGTCTCGGTTCCTTGTAGTCGACAATAGCAAGACCGGCAGACAGTGACATACAGCGATAACCATATTCCTTTAGAAGCCCTTTGAATCACTGACTCCACTGTTTGTAAACAAGAGACTGAGAAAGGCAGGGAGGATGGTGGCTTCTTCCACACACTGAGGGCTACGTTTTATTTCATGCTATGGTGGCAACTGTACAACAAATCCTGATTCCCCAACCCCCCACCCGCCCCAATTTCTCTTCCTCCCTTTGGACTTAAATGTTCCAAGATCATGATTCTGCATTATTCACGGAGAAACATTGAAATTGTTACTCTGAACTGGTACTCCAAGAAAAGAAATATAAACATTGCTACTATTTAAAATAAAAATAAAAGATAGATACCGCCATTTGCCCCGAGGCACCATCTTACTCTGAATGCTTTGAAAGTACAGAAGAGAATAATCTTCTGATCGGCAAGGGAGGGAAGGAAGGAAGGAAGTCCCCAGGTGCTTTTGCATAAAAGGACACCCCTTCCTTCCGATGGCACAAGAAAACCCAGGTTCCGTTCTCTGGGAGCCCGTCTGCCTCTGAACGCAGCCAGAGTTTCTGTATTCCTCTTGCCTTCGAGAGCAGGCATACCGTTCCTTCACTGCATGGCTGCGCAGGTTTTAACACCACTGAACTCTCCGTTCACCGTCATTATTTGGGTGGATTTATTTTATCATCTGAGCCAAGTGTGATGTTTTTCTTTGGCTGTCTTGTTCTTGCTTCTTACATAGTAAAACCAGTGGACTAGCCCTCACAAAAATGTGCTAAGTAGCCCAGAACACGAGTAGCTTGTTTCACATTCTGGAAAACCTACCTAAGCCTAACGTCAAAGTTGAGTCCTGGAATCATACAAGTCGAGCCTTCCAGCTTGATCTGTCTGACATCAAACAAGGACCTCTTTGCTCAATGGGCTTGTGTGGAACTAACTAAAAGTTTGTGCCAGTTTACAATTCTTTTCCTAAGGTCCACTTTATCAAGCCAAATATTCGCTTCACCAATCAAGGTTTTCTTCATAAACTTTCCTCCATTGGAAACAAGAAGAATCTAGGGGGAAAAAAGCAGAAAGTGATCTATTTCATATGAAATTAGAAAGATACAAGCACTTAGAATGCACTTAAAAAAAAAGTTCCTGTCACGTTAACTGCAGAAAACAGGTTGTTGCCCCACCATTTCACAAGGGCTCATGTCCAACTTGGTAGCTCAATATTGCCATGGAATATATTCATCATATATGCCACTTATTTGAGCAATGGCCCATTCCCCCCCCACCCCCGAGGCATTATAAAGGAAATTTCCTTCATCCAATGAAAGTTATTATATTACAAGAAAGACATTGGAGCTCAGGACTATAACACACACACACACACACAACCTCCTCCCTCCGTAGGGATTTCAAGCTCCAGTCTGCAACCTGGTGACTCTTTGCCAACTGTTTAAAACTGGCAATTTTAAGGAAAAGTTAGAAAAAACTCATAATAATAAAACAGCAATTGAGAATTATGAATAAGAAATGTAATCTGTAGCTACCCAATTGGATTATACATCAAATAATTAATTTCTATTACCAAAAACAAAACAAAGAACAAACAAAACCAAATTCCAAGAAATAACATTCAATTGATATAAATCAATGTATCAGATAAATTAAATAATCCATAATGTCTATTCTCGAACAATATTATTTCTTATTTAATTTGTATAGATCATGAATTCTACGTGAAAGGGAAACATCGTGTGACAAAGGAGTGTCATGAAGAAATCAATCCTGATTGAATGAAGTTTTAGGTATACTTATCACTTTGATAAGGATTATGGAGATTTGCACTACATGCTGGGTAACCTCTGGAGCGTGTCTGGCTCAGACTCAGACTTCTGAAACCAAGCAGCTCTAGTGGCATAAACGAGGCTACCATGATAGGCCAGGCTATGGTCTTGGCTATAGAATGCCAGCCTGTTAGTTTATGTAAGATGCCCATATCCTCATGCTATAGATGTAGGCTTCATTAATTCATTTTAGATATACTGTCATCTCAGTTGCAGAAAATCCCAAAGGGCAACTTATTTTTTTATTTTTTTTATGTATGCTGACAGCCAAAACATTCAGCTAAGCTCTCGAACTGAGAAGAGACAGGAATCTCAGTGATGGGATTCGAATTTTTTCTACTACCAGTTCTGTGGGCATGGCTTGGTGGGCGTGGCAGGGGAAGGAGGCTGCAAACTCTCCAGTCAGAGGTGGGATTAACCGGTTCTCCGAACTACTCAAAATTTCTGCTACCGTTTCTCCAGAACTGGTCAGAACTGGCTGAATTTGTCACCTCTGGACAGGATCTTCAATCTTTCTCAAAGAGGTACCTTCTAGTTATGACTGTGCCACATTTGGAGGAGATTAAACTGAGCAATATTTTCTTCTACAAGCCTATTCTTCCTTAAAGTGCACTAGTAACTGTTCTGATAATTTGTCATTGTTCAGTTATCCACAGGATAACTGAAATATCTTCCAATCTTTTGTTCTATTTTTTTAAACCGAAACAAGATGGGATTACAATAGCCTCAAAAGATATTTTTTTAAATCCTTCCTCTCATTTTTCTACTCAAAATGTGACTTAAAAAATTCACTTATCCTCAAGGAGAAGAGCATGTAAATGATGAGAACATGGTTTTCTGCAGACAAAATTGGAAGAATTGGTCAAGGAGCCTTCCTGAAATAAGCAAAATAGCTAACAAAATTGGGAGATTATTCCTAGAAACGTTATAAATGTTAGAGGTGGGTGAGTGAGTGAATAAAAGATGAATTTCAAATGCAAATATAGAAGGTCCATGAAGTGTGAGGTGGATGCATGCACTACGTCAAGGAAGAAAGCGAGCAGAGTACCTGGAGCGAGTGACCAGAGGGACTCAGGCTGAATCGGAAGGTCTCGTTGAACGAAGGCTCTCGGTCGTGCCTGCACACTCTCGTTTTCTTTTTCACCACCCTCTTTTGAGTCCCAAGGTTGACAACATAGAGCTTCACATATAAATCTGTGGAAACAGATAGTTTGGCCTTTTTTATAGAGCACTCATAGATTAGTAATTATTTCAGGATGGCAAACATTCACATGTCATTAAGATTTGAAAGAGACTTCTCTTGGGTATTCCTCTGTATTTTGAGCTTCACAACACCTTCTATGATCCCAAAGCTGTCGTAATGGTTATGGAATTTACTGAATAAAATTCTGCAGAAATCTGTATAAAAGAGATGAGGTTTAAAAGCCCATGAATATTACAAAAGGGAATTAAGGCTGTCATTTATTTTAGGACTTACTTTTCACCCAAATTCATTCTGTGCAATTCTATTTCTATTCCATTAGATATTATTTTATTACACCAAGTGGCCTTCACCTGATTTATTGGATAATTCAGTTCACTGTGTGAATTGGTTTTAACTTAATCATACGAATCAGATTGATTTGGTATGAATCAATTAGAATAACAATGGATGAGATTCAATTGCATTTTCATTTGGAAAGTCATTCAGAAATATAGATGGCTGCATTTCAGCCAGTGCTCTGAACTGAGTATTCACAGATCCCTATCAATTGGTTGATTGATAATGTTTTTAGGCATTTCTACTCTCAACAGCTAAGACTGCAGATCGAGAAAAAAGAAACAGGATTGATACTGATAATAAACAATAATGTCGCATTATATACAAGAAACCCATTTGCGCTTAATGAGCGGGAGTAAGTTTAGCAAAGGAGATTAGTAGGGAAGCCCTCCTCCTCCTCCCCCTCCTCCAACAGATGTTGAGTCTCACAACCAGGGTGGGTCATGATGAGGGAGATCTCAGGGCAGTTTTAGCAGTGGGAATTGGCAACAGAAGCACCAACTACCATAGACCTTAAGATAGGAGGACCCAAACTGTGCCTTGCAAGAGTTTTGATATAGCAATGCATCAGGAAAGGTTAAAATTCCCTTGGCAGGCCAGCTGTAGAAGGAACATCTCTATGGATTGGAGAAATCCATGCGTGACCTTGAGAAAGTAGAGACATAAAATTGTGTGGGAATGATCCTCTCCTTCTTTTGAAAGGTAGTGAGACATCAGCATATGGACCCACAAAGGATGTTACAGGAAGTCTGTTATCTTCCTGGTATCTACATCTAGGATGTAATGGCACATTGCTAAGAGTATTAACAATCTTGGGGCAAATGGCCAACCATTGCTAAGAGTATTAACAATCTTGGGGCAAATGGCCAACCAGAAAAGACACGGAACTAGTTCTGGAGATCACAAAAGCTTAGACAGGAATGTATTAGAATTGGGACCACAAATAGTCCCCCCCCATCAGATCTCCTGATCATAGTGGTTTGAATGATCAGATCCCCAAATCTACTGATTATTGAGTCCAACATTAGCTTGAAAGGAAGGATTCATGGAGTGCCAGTAAGTTCTGTCCTAGGTTTGCGCTGAGAGGACATTGAAAAATCTACAGGTGACACAAAGCTGAGGGGGTGAGTGGTCCTTCAAAAAGCTCTAGAAACTCTTGAATGATTGAC
>NW_028262621.1:0-10176 GCF_049901715.1 Pseudonaja textilis | reverse complement strand
CTTTTGGTGAGAGGAAGCACAGATAGTACTACGCACCTCTCTTTTATTGTGCAGCAAGCGGGGGGTTATGTTACACATGAGGAAGTTAGACAGGAATAGGGAATATTGCCATATATGGCTACACCTTATGCTATAGCCAATTCATGTTTTACATGTTGCTGTTCCACAGTGTCGCCCTATATGTGTATTGTATGTGTATTGGGTTTTCTGTGTACGTGACTTCCTACTGATGTGTCATGATATTGCAACATCTCCTCTGTTTTTTATTATTTTGAGACCTCTCTATTCTTTATGCTGCAAGATCTAGTCCTCCTCCGAGTCCAAGTCCTGCCGGCATATTAGAATGCGAGGGCTGTCTCCTTTTCTGGGTATTCATCTTCGCTTCTCCTCCGAGTCCGAAGTGAATGCCAGTAGAGACCTTTTTTCTGCTGGAGTGTTGATCTTGGACCTTATTTTTACAAGCATGTTTATGTTGGTAATCTCAGTATCAATAATGGCCAGTCGTTTTTTGAGGAATTGCATTATTTTCCCAAATACACAAGGGCCCATGGCACACAGCAATAGGAGCAATATTAATGGTCCGGCAATTGAAGAAAGAAGTGTTGTGAGCCATGGGGAGAAATTAAACATATTATGGTACCAAGTGTTACCTGCTTCCCTTTCCCTTCTGCGTATTTCCAACCGCTCTTTTAGTTTATCTAATGAATCTTGTACTAAGCTGATATGATCAGCATAGAAACAACATTCTTCTTTTAATGCTACACATAGCCCTCCTTCTTTTAAAAACAACAGATCAAGGCCCCTTCTATTCTGCAAAACAACTTCTGATAAGGATGTAAGAGATGTTTTAAGGTGAGAAATAGACTGTTTGAGAAGTTCAAGATCTTTGTCTATATCAGCACGCAAAGTTTGGTATTGATTATTACTAACTGCTAGACCAGCAATTCCCGTAGCAGCACCTGTAGCTCCTAGTCCTAGTAATACAGCAAGGGTAAGGGTGGTGACTACCTCTCTCTTAGGACGAGCAAAATTGGTGTTATCCTGCAGAAAGGTTTGGCCGGAGTGGTAAGTTATTTTTGGGACTATTGAAACGAGAACACAGTAACCATTCCTTTGAGTGATGGTGGGGCCGTGAGCACAAGCGGTGAGGCCAGTGTCACAGGCCCACCATGAATTGTTGTCTGGAACAAAATACAAGTTCTGAAAAACAGTAGTGAAATTCCTACCGGTATTCCAAAGTGCCCTTGAAGTACCATTGAGCCATAAGTAAGTCTGGTTACAATGATGACTTGTGGTGTTAGGTACATTTCCCAGGCAGTATCCTGTCCCTATAATGTTACCAATGGTTTGAGTACCTTGTGACCAACGACAAGATGAAGGTGAGTTTTGGGCAGTGAAATTGGTGGTGCTACCAACGGCCTCATAGTAAGGGGGGCCTGCGTTAAGACACAGCCAACAATCATTGGTAATTGCAGGGTTGCTGGCATTGAGGAGGAGGTAACTAGAGTTTATCAACCGTAGCAAAGGTTGGGGAACTGTATGGCCTGGACGATATTCTACCAGGGATATGTTTCTATTGGGACCTACTTGGATAGCGGGCCGCTCAATGACGAGTTTTATGGTAAAGGTATTGCCATAGTCGTACTCATCAGCATAGATCCGGATTCCCCAGGTAAGACCCGCCTCCCACCGTGTAGTCAGCCTTTTCCCTCCCGCTGAAAACAAAATATACATGGGATTAGATGGAGTCCATGTGCCCCTTGAGGGGCAAATGGCTTGATGCCAAGAACCATTTTGGAAGGCAAAGATATAATCGTCTTTGATTGGTGGCAACCAGGAGATAGAACCAGTGGAGAGACATGACCAAGCGGCACAGAAGGCGTCTGCGGGGCCTCCGCAAACGTGAATATTCTCGCGAGTCTGTTTATGTCCGGGGCAAATATAAAATCGATAGTGATGGACGAATCCCGGAGAAGGTGTGGGTATCTCGGTCATGCTGGTGTAGGCGGTGAGGCCTACCAATATCTGTCCGATGTCAGCTTTGAGGGTAGGCCACCAGGTGTATGGGTGAGTGGTGTTGCTGATGGAAAATAAGACACGATCGTAGGCATCATATATTGTCCAAGTTTGTTTCACTGGCTGGTGTAGATTGAGGGGGTTTGCAGGCAACGTTTGTAGGAAAAAGGAAGAAAATAATGCAATGAAGAAGAGGAGGCAGTTATTCATCATGGAGCTTCAGCCAGTGGAGATCCAGAGGGTCTGCGTTGGGTTGTGGCTGATCAGGTGGGGAGGTGTGGCAAGGGCGCACACAGCGACCAGGAATCCAGAGAACTTTTTCAGGTAACTGAATTGCAGCGTAGCCTTGCCCCCAAGTGATAAGTTCAGCAGGACCCTTCCAAGCTGGATCTGGGAGTTGCCTGTAATAGACAAGTGGTCTTGCAGTGGGGAGAGAGGGTTTAGTGAAATGATGAGACATAGCAGACGAGGGAGGGTTCCCAGTGAGGTTAAGGAAATTAAGAGTATACAAACAGACATTTAACAGATTTTGCAGTGTCGGGAGGTTGGGGGGGCTAATCCCTTTTGACCCCGTGTACCGATCAAGGGCTTGTTTAAGCATTTGGTTTGCCCTTTCTACAATAGCTTGACCTTGGCTATTGAAAGGGATTCCAAATTTGTGGTTAATGGACCAATGATGGCAAAACTCTGAAAAGGCAGAGCTTGTGTAGGCAGGTCCATTATCTGTTTTTAGTATTTTTGGACATCCCAACACTGAAAAGGTTCAAATACAGTGGTTGATTACCTGTTTTGCATTTTCGCCCCTTTGGGGCGTGGCCAATATGAATCCTGAATAAGTATCAATGGTAACATGAAGATATTTCCATGGGGCAAAAGGAGGGTATTGAGTAACATCCATTTGTCACGTATCACATGCCTGAAGTCCCCTGGGGTTAACCCCTTGAGGGATAGCTTTCGCTTGGAGACTGCATGTGGGGCATTGTTGGATGATAGCAATTGCTTCAGCCATGGTAATGCCAAATCGTTTGACCAGAGCCTTTTTATTTTGGTGAAAATAAGCATGGCTTTCTCCTGCCGTTAAGGGGGCAGGTTGTGTTTGAGCAGCAAAAACCTGTTGGCAAGCAGTATCGGCTCTGACATTTCCCTCAGAGAGGTAACCTGGAAGGTGCTGGTGACTCCGAATGTGAGCAATAAAAAAAGGATATTGACGAGCAGTAATGAGTTGCTGTAAGCAAGAGAACAGTTTTAAAAGGGAAGTCTCCATGGAGGGGGAAAGATAAGAGCCATATATGTGAAATACTACTTGAGTGACATACAAGCTGTCAGAGATAAGATTGATTGGGATGTGAGGAAATTTTTCCAAGGCTAAGATGACAGCCGCTAGTTCTGCTTTTTGGGCTGAGGTCTGAAGAGTTGTACGACAGGAATGCCATACTTAGAAGCAGCAGTTTTTAATTCCTTTAACAAAGTCCACTCCAATGGGGTATAATGAGGGACAGGATTACCCCCAGCAGCGGGGGTTTGAAGAATCATAGGGAAACAAGAAAGATCATCTGCAGATAGCTTTCCTTCCGCCAAAGCCGATTGAAAGGCATTACGGACAGGAGGATCTGTCACTGTGGAGGAAGGAGGCAACAGAGAAGAGTCAAGGGGTGGGGTGGAGTAGGGTGGAGGTGCCGAGGCAGCAACAGGACAGAGTTCAGCGGAAGGTGGGTCTGAGGAAGACTGGATAGAATCATCGGGAAAGAGAATATTAAGGGCGGCCATAATGGCACGCCAAGAACAAATAATCTGAGGCGGAGCCCTGGGTGGTTCATGCATCCATTTCCCCATCCATTCCCAAGAGGAATGTTTAAGAGTGCCTTCCGCGGGATACGCGGGGCAGTGTTGTTGGACATAACTCAAAAAATCATCCAAATACTTTTTTGACAGAGGATATACATTTGTGCCGTTAGCCTTTTGCAAATAAGTTGCCTTCTTCACTAAAGCGAGAAGTTCATCCCTATGCTTGAGTTGAACTTGAGAAAGTGAGGAGCCCATACTTACGATGCGCGAGCCTATTCCAGGTGCGTAGTACAGGAGTGAAGGAAGCGCATTCCTAGACAAGAATCACGCTTTGTCGGGGACGTATCGTTGAGACGATCACGTCGGGGTCACCAGTTGATGCGTTGCGGGTCCCAGTACCAGGATGAATTAGTCAGCTGACGACCTGCACCCAGGCAGACTGTCCAGGCGGGCTCCTCTTAGTGGCAAAGATGACAGCGACACAAAGGTTTCTTTTGGTGAGAGGAAGCACAGATAGTACTACACACCTCTCTTTTATTGTGCAGCAAGCGGGGGGGGGGGGTTATGTTACACATGAGGAAGTTAGACAGGAATAGGGAATATTGCCATATATGGCTACACCTTATGCTATAGCCAATTCATGTTTTACACATTGCTGTTCCACAGTGTCGCCCTATATGTGTATTGTATGTGTATTGGGTTTTCTGTGTACGTGACTTCCTACTGATGTGTCATGATATTGCAACAATTTTCTTCTTCTCTTTACTTCCATAGCAAGCTTGTGTTTCCTGTTCTGCATGACTTTAGGATCGATTACATGGTTGAATGTTCACTAATTTAGAAAATGAAGTATCAGTAAACAGGGTATCAGTCACTTATTCACTTTCTCTCTTTTACTATCAGCACAGAAATATCTTGATAGGATTTTCATATTCTTATTTTAAGAAAATGTGGACAATATCAAGCTGATGGAAGTCCTTTTAATTGCTTTGTATTAAAACTAACATAAGGGGTGCACTGAAAAAGATCCTTTTTTCACACTCAATAAGACTAAAGGTCAAAATCAGTTTCCAATGGGCACTGAAGACAGATTGGCAAATATGTAGAGGGAACCTAGCAGTGAAATTGACTGCAAAACTATGAAAGTTTTGTCAGGACAGAACCAGAGTCTGTGCTCTGTAAATGAAGTTGTTTATTGTGTAAATTGGTTGTATAATGTATGCAAGCGGAAAAGCAATGCTAATCCATAGTGCATCTAGGAAGTACAGAGATCAGTCACAGTATGAAGGGATAGAACAAGGCGAAGCTATAAAGTTTTTGAAGACTGCTAGACACATGAAGAGGTGCCATGGCTGGTCAAAGTTCAAAGTCACTTTTAGCTGATGATACACACTCCCTCTTAAATCAGCATGTCACACTGTCAAAGGTTGATGTGTTACCAAGTGCATATTCTATCATACGTGTAATTAATGTTACCAAATAATTAGTTATAAAAGAAATAATAATAATTGTAAGGCTGCCTACTTAGATGTAGGTCCCACTGAATATCCAGAGCCTTAGGGATACATAATGTCATTTACATTAAGCAGTGTAATGTGAAAATGCCTTCGTCCATCTGGTCAAAGAGCCTTTTGAAAACTAGCCCTGTTTTCTGTTTATTAATCTTCATTCTTATTCATAGGACAACATAATGCTTCTTTCAGACTGTTTCAATGCCTCTTAAAACAGAATTTCTTTGTGTACAGTTGTAAAAATAAACTACTTAGTGTATATATTTAGCAAGCAGAGAAAAAGAGAGAGAATCAATGTACACATTTGGGATATTCTTTTTTCAAGAATTGCCGACATTAGACAGTCACTACTTAGCATTCATACCCAAGCAATCATTCTGGTTCTAATGAATAAGATGTCATATATTCATGATTAATGTGGTTTATGTATTTGTTGGACATTAAAGGGAGCTTCAAGGGAGGTTTAAGTCAGAAATGGATGCATTCACATTCCTGAGAAGACACTGTTAAAATACTCTGAAGTCTAGCCAACTTTTGAATCGACTCTTTTCCCTATCTAATCATCTATAAATGTATCAAAGACTACTGGAAGGGGGATTGCAGCCCTGTCCATAGAGCAGTTGTTCTTTGTCAAGGAACATGCTTTCTGGGGTATTTAGCTTCCGGGGGGCATGTCATTATCAACCTTTTGAAATTTCAATTTTGAATAAAATGGATGTCACAATTGCCCCTAGCAGAGCCATTTGAATTACAGTTGCCCCAGGGGTGGGATTCATTGTTTTTAACAACCAGTTCTGTGGGCGTGGCTTAGTTGGTGGGGGTGGCTTGGTGGTCATGTGACTGGCTGGGTATGGCCAACTCAACATCACTCACATCGAGGCACGCATCTCTTCGCATGGCCTCTCGTGACTGTGGGGATGCTGCAACAGTCGTGTGAAAAATGGTCATAAGTCACTTTTTTCAGTGCCATTGTAACTTCGGTCACTCTACACAAGCAAAGTACCAGCAAAGAAGGGGAAAAAAACTCCAGAGAGGGTCCTGAGAAAGAAAGTCTAGTCCTGCCAAGAATGTAATAAGGGTTAACGGAGGGGCAGTTTCTGTAAGGAACATCAGAATGTTTCCTTCCTGCCTTCCTTACAGGATTAGGCCAGTAATTTCTTCTAACAACCGGTTCTCTGAACTGCTTAGAATGTTAACAACTGGCTCTAGCGAATAGGTGCGAACCTGTAGAATCCCACCCTTGAGTTGCCCTGCTCCTTTCCAATCATTACAAAGAAGCTAAATGATTTAATTTTATGGCCAGTTCATAGGCATGGTTTTGTTTTCAGGCAGGGTTTTTAGATTTACTGTTTATGAACTGATATGCTTCTTCTTTTTGCATTGCTTGGTATATTTTATGTGGGTATTTTTATAATGGTTGTGGTTTATCTTGATTTTGTCCATTTTATATTTATTCAGAATTAGTTTGCTGCTTTGACTTTTTATTATTTCCACTGTTTGTACCTACTGTGGCAGCTTTAAGTATATCTGACTGGTCTTGTTCTGTATGATTTTCCCTCTTCGTATGCGATTGTTCAGCTTTTTATTTTGCATCTTATAGTAAAGAATACTGTTAACAAAGAATAGCATAAGCATTATCATTTTACTCTCCAAATAATATGGTAGAATTCTACTTTCTTCTCCCCTATCCTGTTGGAAGCCTGGTGAGGACTTGTTCTGTTCAGTTGTGGATGAAATTACAGGTATGATAAGATCTGAAAAAACAAAGGGCTAATGAAGAGAACAACCATCAGGGAAAAAAAATAGCTGAAATGGAAATTGGCTGATGACCACCAAGAGTCATGGGACCAATGTTTTCTAAAACATAATCTGATTCAACTCCAAGTTAATGGATGACAAAAGTTTGGAGATTTTACATATTTTTAAGCTGTGATGTGATTGTGTTGCTTAGCAAGGGAATTGCTTCTTGAAAAGTAGGGCACCTAATGAAGACTAAAGGCTATGTCACTCATGGACTAGTTGAGGCCAACATCATGGAAACAAGATGTTTAGTGGTACAGGCAACAAAAGGTTAGCAAACCAGAAGATGTAATCTTTAGGCAGGATTTGCTCTATCACCTGAAAATCAACAGTTGGATTTGTTTTTGTGATTATAGATATAGTCAAAGCCACAACACTGTCAATTGAAGAATGACAAAAATTAAAGAATATTTATGACGTTTGGCCTAATCAGATCCATCCTACCTAACCGAATTAGTTAGGACTTTCTGAGTACATTGTTTGAAGATTTGTGATATTGAGAAACCTAACGTTTTGGAAAAAATTCTTTTAAAAATCTTTATCTCTTAATTTTTACATGACACAATGTACAGGCCTTCATTAAAGTTAATTTGTTTGAGCTGCCTGCTATTCTATAAGAAATAGGAAGTATATTTTTGAAAAATTTGACAGATTGGTTTCCTTTATAATGCTTCAGGAATTGAATACATAGAAAGCTGAATTGTTCTGTGTGACCTTGGAATACAAAATGATTTAGTTATTGTGTTAATGATATACCGAATGGTTTTACTGAGAATCATCAGCCTGTTGTCACACAAAAGGAAATAATTATTCTAATATTTGGTCAGTTTGCAGCATGGAGAAAACACTAAGAAACCATTGTTTGAATAGCAAATTATTCTTGGCTTAGCAATAAAATGTATTAATAGAATAACAGAGTTGGAAGGGACATTGGAAGTCTTGTAGTCCAACCCCTTGCTCAAAAGTGGACCTAACCCATACCATTTCAGACAAATGGCTGTCTAGTCTCTTCTTAAAAGCCTCCAGTGATGAAACACCCACAACTTCTAAAGGCAAGCTGTTCCACTGGTTAATTGTTCTCACTGTTAAGAAATTTCTCCTCAGTTCTAGTTTACTTCTTTCCTTTCATTCTCTCCATTCATTTCTTGTCTTGCCTTCTGGTGCTTTGGAAAATAGGTTGACCCCCTCTTCTTTGTGGTAGTCCTTCAAATATTGGAACACTGTATCATGTCACCATCTAGTCTTTCTTTTCACTAGGCTAGGCAAGCCCAATTTCTGCAACTGTTCTTCATGTTTTAGCCTTCAGCCTCCTAATCATTTTTGTTGCTCTTTTCTGAACTCTTTCCAGAGTCTGTACTCTATTCCCTTAGGAAACATCATCATCATCATCATCATCATCATCTTCATCACACAGTCAGCCAGATGTTCAGACTGGCATTTTTGTCTGCCCATTGACTCTTCCCAAGGACCTGGTATAGGCAGATGTGGAAGTTTAATGGAGGTATTGTTGCAGTATGTAAGCTGTCCCAAGTAGTAATTGATCTTGTAATTGATGGAGGATGAATTTGTCAATGCTAATGGTGTTTGAGTGGTGCTCCAGTTGTTTTGGGATTGTGCCCAAGGCACCTTTGCTTCCTTTTCTAGTCTACTTCTGTTTGTGGTGTAGGTTGTACACTTTGTATTTGTGATTTTCTCCATATATTTCTCCTCTATTCATTTGTTTCCAGGTACTACCATGCCCATTATCCAGACTTTTTTGTTTTTCTTATTGACAAGTGTCTGGAGTATTATGTGGCAAGTGCTTGTCAGTTTGAATTCTAAAGTTTCAACACAATTTACCTTCTTCATTTTCTGTTGCTTTGTCTATTTTGTGAACCCACCTCTTCTTGCTTGCAAGTAAATGGTACGTCTTGCAGATAATTCAATGCACCATTGTTGCTACTTTGTTATGTCATTGTATCAAGGTGGTCCATGGTTTTTTCAACTTCTTTGCAGAGGTGGCACTTGCTGTCTGTTGCTGTCTTCTTAACTCTGGGTTCATATGCATTTGTTCTTAAGGCTTGGGCTTTTGCAGCCAGAATTACTCCCTCTGTTTCTTTCTTCAATTTTCCTGATCATTGCCATTGCTAGTTCTTGTGGTTAATATTATTACTCACTGTTGTTTTTACAGATGTCAATTGTGTGATCTCAGTTATATTTAAATTTAATATGTAGTTGAATTTTATATGGTTTGTTTAAATAGGTTTCATAATTTGTATAATTTTAAGAAAAAACAGCCTGCAGATTATCAGATTATTATCATTCCAATCTATATTGAGATACAGTTTAATATCCATTGATTTGCTAAGCATCTGCTGATTTTACTCAAGTCATAAAGTTCTTAAAGCTTATGAAAAATTTAAAATGTATATAGGTAGACTACATTTTTCAGCTAAATCAGTGATGAAGATCTCCAAAATTCATTTTGGAACATTTACATTCAAAGAAAGTGTTGTGATCAAAATTTGCTTGTTTCTAGAAATTGCATTATTAGGACCACTCAAGCATTTCCCATATTATAATTTTCTGCTAAAGGATGTGACAAATACCACCTATCTTCTAAAAATAGGAGACCACAGATATTTTCAAAAAGGATTTAGCACATAGCAGAAAATTAAGGTAGAGTAATGAGCATGGAAAGTTTATAATCTGTTATTTATAATATTGATTTTAGCATATTTATTTTCTATTTTCCATATTTCTGAAAGTCAAAGGAATATTCATGCTTTCCTCCTTTCTTTTTCCTCATAATTCCTTAAATAAGTTTGGATGATTCAATTATTACATCAAACTGGTTCTCTGTTATAATCACAGGTGTTAAGTTTAGGGAAACTTCTTAAAATTAAAGAACATTAATTATATTTTACCTTAGCTATAAGAAAAATATTTCATCATAACTGATAGCTTTTAATGTCCAGGAAGATTCTTGTCATTTTTAAAACAAATATGTGTATTTAAATTTCTGTTAGCCAGAATTACTTTTTGGACAAGGATTTATATCTCATCCCAGTCACCTGACTCTGGG
>NW_028262620.1:0-10238 GCF_049901715.1 Pseudonaja textilis | reverse complement strand
GACATTCAAAGGGTTTCTCTCCTGTGTGAGTCCTCTGGTGTCTCATGAGGTGGGTATTTGTAATGAAACATTTCCCACAGTCAGGGCATTCAAAGGGTTTCTCTCCTGTGTGAGTCCTCTGGTGTTTCACCAGATTGGAATTATCACTAAAAGCTTTTCCACAGTCAGCTTTTCCACATGCAAAAGGTTTCTCTCCTGTGTGAGTTCTCTGGTGTCTCATGAGGTGGGTATTTGTAATGAAACATTTCCCACAGTCAGGGCATTCAAAGGGTTTCTCTCCTGTGTGAGTCCTCTGGTGTTGCACCAGATTGGAATTATCACTAAAACCTTTTCCACAGTCTGGACATTCAAAGGGTTTCTCTCCTGTGTGAGTCCTCTGGTGTATTACCAGGTAGGAATTCTGACTGAAAGTTTTCCCACAGATAGGACATTCAATGGGTTTCTCTCCTGTGTGAGTTCTCTGGTGTTTCACCAGGCTGGAATTATCACTAAAACCTTTTCCACAGTCAGGACATTCAAAGGGTTTCTCTCCTGTGTGAGTCCTCTGGTGTTTCACCAGATTGGAATTATCACTAAAACCTTTTCCACAGTCTGGACATTCAAATGGTTTCTGTCCTGTGTGAGTCCTCTGGTGTCTCATGAGGTTGGAATTCTGACTGAAACTTTTCCCACAATCAGGACATTTAAAGGGTTTCTCTCCAGTGTGAGTCCTCTGGTGTATTACCAGGTTGGAATTCTCAATGAAACTTTTTCCACAGATAGGACATTCAAAGGGTTTCTCTCTGTGTGAGTCCTCTGGTGTATTATCAGGTAGGAATTCTGACTGAAACCTTTTCCACAGAGAGGACATTCAAACATTTTGTCTCCTCTGTGAGTCCTCTGGTGTCTCATGAGGTCAGAATTGTGACTAAAGCCTTTTCTACAGTCAGGACATTCAAAGGGTTTCTCTCCTGTGTGAGTACTCTGGTGTCTCATGAGGTGGGAATTCTGACCAAAACCTTTTCCACAGATAGGGCATTCAAACAGTTTCTCTCTGGTGTGATTCCTCTGGTGTATTATCAGGTAGGAATTCTGTCTGAAATTTTTCCCACAGATAGGACATTTAATGGATTTCTCTCTGGTGTGAGTCCTCTGGTGTCTCATGAGGTCAGAATTCTGACTAAAGCCTTTTCTACAGTCAGGACATTCAAAGGGTTTCTCTCCTGTGTGAGTACTCTGGTGTCTCATGAGGTGGGAATTCTGACCAAAACCTTTTCCACAGATAGGACATTCAAACAGTTTCTCTCTGGTGTGAGTCCTCTGGTGTATTACCAGATAGGAATTTCGACTGAAACTTTTCCCACATATGGGACATTCAAAGTGTTTCTCTGCTGTGTGAGTCCTCCGGTGATTCACAAGGTTGGCATTTTGAAAGAAACTTTTCCCACAGACAGGACATTCATAGGGTTTCTCTCCTGTGTGACTCCTCTGGTGTATTACCAGATAGGAATTTCGACTGAAACTTTTCCCACATATGGGACATTCAAAGTGTTTCTCTGCTGTGTGAGTCCTCCGGTGATTCACAAGGTTGGCATTTTGAATGAAACTTTTCCCACAGTCAGGACATTCAAAGGGTTTCTCTCCTGTGTGAGTCCTCTGGTGTATAATAAAGCGGGAATTTGTAATAAAGCCTTTCCCACAATCTCGACATTTATAGGGTTTCTCCATGGAATTAATCCTCTGATGTATTACTAGGCAGGAATTTTGACTGGAACTTCTCCCACGGTGAGAACATTGAAAGGGTTTTTCTCTTTTGAAATTCCTCTGGTATATCACCAAATTGGAATTACAATCTGAAAGTTTTCCCACAATCAGGACATTCAAAGAATTTTTCTCCTATGTGAGTCCTCTAGTGTATCAGGTGGTTAGAATTCTGACTGAAACTTTTCCCACAGAAAGGACATTTGAATGGCTATTTTCTTGTGTGAGTACTCTGTTATCAGAAATGGAAATTTCTAATGAAGCTTTTCCCACAATCTAGACACTCATACAGTTTTTCCCTGGAGTCACTCCACTGATGCATCACTATACTGGAATTGAGATGGAGACTTTTTCCACTCAGGACTTTTAAAGGGTTTCACTCTTGTGGGAGTCCTCGGGTGCTTCACCAGGCTGGAATTCTCACTGAACCTTTTCCCACAGAAAGGATACTCAAATGGTTTTTTTTTTTTTCCTGTGTGTCTCTTTAGTGTCTCATGACCTGGGAACTTCTAATGAAACCTTCACACAATCTGCACAGTGATATGTTTTCTCCCTCCTGTGAGTCCTCAGATGCTGCCATGCTCACTAAAGCATTTACCACATTCGGAGCACTTTTACGTGGTTTCTTCCATGAACCACAAAGGAGGTGTTTTGACCAGTTTTTGCTATATTGAGATTATTTGTCTGGCTGTCTGGCTCCTTTTCTGCATGATCAGCTGTGATTTGCAATGTGTGCTTTTCCCACAATAGTCAAATCTATGGAGCTTTTCCCAGCTGAGATTCTTGGTGAAAAATATGGACAATGCTTTTGTTTAGTGATGTTTTCATTCAAACTGTTTTCATCCTCACAGGTTGTGGCATTCATTCTTGTCTGCTCTACGTGGCTTTACTATTGACAGTTTCTTCCCCATTGACTTCCAGATATTTCTCTCTTTTGCTGAAAGAAAAATAATCTCCTTTGACTTCATGTAATGTATCCTTGAGTTCTGCATAATCTGCTTATTCACGCTTGAAAACTTTCTTGATTTTCTCTCTTTTGTCTAACGGTTGTTTGAGGAGGTTGAGAATTGTGTGTTTTTATGAAGGAAACGGAAAATATTTTGATTTCTAGCTCCATTTTCTTCCCTTTTCAATGTTGCTTGTTGTTCACAGTTCTCCCAGGTGCTCTTATTGTCATCCTCTTTGTCTGTAAGATTCAAAGAAAAGTGTAGCTTTAATTGTTTATAAAATGGTTAGAGACGATGTAAAAAATAGCAAAAAGTACATATTAAAAAGCAAACATGCCCCCATGTTTTCCCGAAAATAAGGCCCACCCTGAAAATAAGCATGGGAGTATGGGTGTTGCCAGCTCGAGAGGTGATGAGCACGTGGGGGAGGGAACAACAGAGTTCAGCTGCAGCTCAAGCATGCCAGCCCCTTGGGGCAGTGAAACAACTACTAATTCTGAGCGTGGAGAGATGTGTTGGGTCTCTTTTGTAGAAGGGAGGGCAAAAAAAAGCTTGTTCTGATTGCAGTGTTGCAGCAGAGCACGGAGTGGTAAGAGAAGAGAAAGCCTTTTGATTCCAGTGTGCATGTCTCTTCACTAAGTGTAAACATGTGTGTGTGTGTGTAGTGGGGGGTAAGATGGGAGGGCGGCAAGGGCTTTTCAAGGAGAGGGGAGTGAGCAAAGGCGGGGAGCTACCATACGTGTTACCCTGGTGGGAGGTGGAAAAGGTTTCTTAGACGCCACACACAGCTCTGCCCTCCGCCTTCCTCGCTGGGTTCCACTGCTGAGGCAGAGGCAATCCCACCCCCCCCCCCCCCCCCCCCAACTTTTGGGTGAAGTGTCCAGCAATCACTAGCCCCGGGGCATGGGGTGTCGGAATCACCTGCCTACCTCATGCCCCTGACTACTGCCGTTGTTGCCACGCAAGCCTCCTGTGAGACTCCCATGAGCCAGGTAGCCATATAGTAGGTCCAGATCACCTGTCTTCTCCCTGCTCCCCCACCTCTCACTCCAAAAAAAAACAAAACAAAAAAAAAAAAAAAAAAAAAAAAAAAAACCCCCCCAAAAAAAATACCCCCCCAAAAAAAACACAAAAAAAAATCAGGATTAAAAAAATTAAAATTTTAATAAAAAAAGCAAAAAAAAAAAAAAAATTGAAATTAAAAAAAAAAAAAAAAAAAAAAAAAAAAAAAAAAAAAAAAAAAATAAAAAAATTTAAAAAAAAAAAAAAAAAAAAAAAAAAAAAAAAAATTTTAAAAAAAAAAAAAAAAAAAAAAAAAAAAAAAAAAAAAAAAAAAAAAAAATAATAAAAAATATATAATAAAAGTAAAAAAAAAATAAAAAAAAAAAAAAAAAAAAAAAAAATGCAAAAAAAAAAAAAAAAAAATGAAAATAAATAAAAAAAAAAAAAAATATAAAAAAAAAGCAATAATAAAAAAAAAAAAAAAAAAAAAAAAAAAAATAAAAAAAAAAAAAAAAAATATAAAAAAGTAAAAAAAAAAAAAAAAAAAAAAAAGCAAAAAAAAAAAAAAAAATAAAAAAAAAAATAAAATAAAAAATATAAAAAAAAAAAAAAAAAAAAAAAAAAAATATATGGGCTTTAACTGATACAATGGTTGCCGAAAGCCTCTGCAAGATTTGAAGCACCACTTTTGTTCATGGAAATCCTCAGCAGCAAATAAGAGCGGAAAAACACTGTCCACAAGTACTCTGGTGACATCCCCGCTCAAGTAGTCTACACTTAACCTACTGCAATTAGAACTGAGTTACTAAGCAGCCCAAGCATTAAACAATCACTTGATTCACAAATCTGATGCAGTTCCAATGTTCAAAAACAAGGTGGGGTGGATGTATTCACAAAACCACAGACCAACTAGACTGATATCAATGCCTGAAAAGATCCTGAAAAAGATAACCAAGTAACAAACGTATAATCAGAAGCCAACATGGGTTTGTTGAAAAAAAATCATGCCAAACAAATCTTATTTCTTTCTTTGAGCAAGTGACTAAATTAGTAGACCAGCAAAATCTGTGGACACAGTATACTGGAATTTCAGTAAGGCATTTGATAAAGTTGTTAGGAATAACATAGGTTACCTAACGTAGTTTGGGTAAAATAATATATATAAACTATGATTGTAAGTTTAAGTGTGTGTCACTTTAAAACTGCAAAGCATGTAATTTTGGGTGTGGTGTGAAACCACCATAAGAGGGAGCATGAGAACCTGATTGATTGCTGACAATTACTGGATCGCATGGATTGATGGTTTGTTAGCTGCGTCTTTCCCCTACTGCTGAGTTGCTGAAGGAAGAGAGGAGCTTTTGACTTCTTCATATCTCTACTGCAAGGAGATATATTACTGGACTGATATTTGTAAGTTTACTGACCTCTCTTTTTCAACACTGGAATTTGCAACTGAATAATCCCTGGACGGACTGAACTAGTGAATGATATATGGACTGTTTGACTATGCTTTAACTCTTACTGGAATAAAAACTATTCAATTAGCACTGTGTATCTGTTTTACTGAGTGTAAGCTACAAAAACGTTTATCTCACATATTTTTGCCTGCCTGCCTGCCTGCCCTGCAGATTCTGCTAGGGTGTATCCCTAACAAAAGTAGACCACAATTTACTTCTTGGTAAACGAAGAAAATGTGGGATAGATAGCATCATGATTGGATGAATTTGTAACTGTCAATGGAATTATATCTATATGGAGGAAAGTAAGCAGTGAGGTACTCCAAGGCTCTATCTTAGGCCCAGTATTCTTCAGTATCTTCTTCAGTATCAGTATCTTCATAAACAATTTCAATGACTGAATAGAAAGGGAATTCATCAAATTTGGAGATGACACTAAGCTGGCAGGAATAGCCAACACCCCAAAAGACAAACTCAAGATACAGAAGAATGTCGAAAGATTTGAATACTGGGCCCTAATCCAATAAAATGAAAATTTAATGGAGAAAAATATATGTTTTACTTAGCCAAGAAAAACCAAATGGCAAGGTACAGAATAGGTACAGCCTGGCTCAATAGAAGTAACTGCAAGAGGGATCTTGAAGTCTTAATGGACAAACACCAGCAATGTGATGCAGTGGCCAAAAAAGCTAATGCAATCCTAGGCTGCCTTAACAGAGGGCTAGAATCAAGATCACATGAAGTGTGAGTACCAATTTATAATGGTTTGGTAAGATCCCACTTGGAATACTGCAACCAGTTGCCACAATATTAAGAAGTAGAAAAATTGTCTTGAGTCTCTATAAAGAGCGCAGAGAAGAGCAACAAAGATGAATAGGGGGCTGGAGGCTAAACTGTATAAAGAAGGGTTGCAGGAATTGGGTATGTCTAGTCTAGGGAAAGAAAGAACTAGGGGTGACATGACAGCAGTCTTCCAATACTTGAGGGGTCAAGAAGAAGGGAGTCAACTTATTTTGCAACGCAGCAGAAGGCAACATAAGAAGCAGTGGATGGAAACTAATCAAGGAGAGAAGCAGCCTAGAACTAGGGAGAAATTTCCTGACTCTGAGAACAATTAACCAGTGGGAGGGTTTGCCTTCAGAGGTTCCCATGGGGGCTCCATCACGGATGGCTTTTAAACACACAGGACAGACATTTGTCTGATCTAGTACTGGGTCTCCTGCTTGAGCAGGGTGGAGGAACAGAAGACCTGCCAGGTTCCTTCCAACCCTGTCACAATCCTCCAGTGATGGGAGCCCCCACAACCTCTGGAGGGGAGCCATTCCCAAAGGATCCACATTCACTTGAAAGAGGCTTTTAAAATCCCCCTCCAGCAGAAAATTTCATTCAGAAAGTTTCATAGCGTGCAGCCCCAGCGGGCTCCAATTTGGGGTGAGAAGGAACCTGCAGGAGCAGCAGCCGACCTGCTTCAACCCAGTTGCTTCTCTGCTTCCAGGCCGTGGAGGGAACCAACAGCCTGACTTGCTCCCGGACTCTCCTCCACCTGCTGCCCCCAACTCACCTTCTAGATGCTGCTTCAACCCTGAGAAGAGCAGAAAAGACACTTGACCGACCCCCTACCGCCCATGAGTGATCAAGCAGAGGAAGATCTTCTATGCTTGTCCTCTCCTCCCATCCTTTCTAGCAATATGGTACTCGATGGTTTTAACTCCTTTATTATGTATTGTGTATTTTTCAGGCACAGATGTTGTCTACCTGATCGCCATCCCTAGATAGGAGGCAGAAAAACATTCTTATCCCATCTCTGCTACGTAAGGCATTTGTTTGCAAGATGCTTTCACTCATTAAATGCTATCAAGTCAATTTTGACTTCTAGCAACCGACCTTTGCAACTGAACCAAGTGGAATAGTGAAGTGTGAGGCTACTTAGCTTTCGCAGATTAGCTTCGTGCTGAGCCCTAAAAGTTCATGAAGGTTTTACAGAATTATGCAATCAGCTCTGGAATATGGGACTGACTTTCCCACCAATGTGAGCAAGCCATTAGTCAAAATTCATATTAGTGGTCCACTGGATTAAAAATTATGAGTTTGGTGGTCCCTGAGGTCAAAAACTTTAGCGACCCCTGCCCTAGAAGATAGGCTCAAGAACTAGATGGATCTTGACAGACTTGAACACTGGGCCCTATCTAACAAAATGAAATGAAATTCAGTGTAAAGAAAAGTGAAGTCTTACACTTAGGCAAGAAAAACCAAAACCAGTCATATAGACAGGGTGAAACCAGGCTTAATAACAGTTATTGTGAAAGGGATCTTGGGATCTTAGTGGACAACCAGAGACTCTAGAAAAAGTGCACAGAAGAGCAACTAGGATGATTAGGGGACTGGAGATTAAAACATATGAAGAACGGTTATAGGAATTAGGCATGGCTAGTCTAGTGAAGAGAAGGACCAGGCGAGACATGATAGCAGTCTTCCAATAATTGAGGGGCTGCCACAGAGAAGGGGTCCAGTTATTTCTAAAGCACCTGTAGGCCAGACAAGGAATAATGGATGGAAACTGATCAAGGAGAGATTCAACCTAGATATAAGAAGAAACTTTCTGACAGTGGGAACGATCAGCCAATGGAACAACTTGCCTTCTGAAGTTGTGGGCGCTTCATCACTGAAGGCTTTCAAGAAGAGATTGGACTGACATTTGTCAGAAATGATGCAGGGTCTTTTGCTTGGGTGGGGGGTTGGACTAGATGACTTACAACAGGCTTGTCCAACCCGCGGCCCACGTGCTGCATGCGGCCCAGGTCGCCTCATAATGCGGCCCAGTGCCCACCCCAACCTTCGTGCCAGAGCCAGGGAGGAGGAGGAGGAGAGGCAGGCGCGAGGTGGGGGCGAGGCGAGCACCAGGCCAAGCAGCAAGAGAAAAGGTGGGCGCTGTCAGAGCGCCACCTCCTGTTGGCGCCGCTGGCACCGCCACCGCTTTTGCCCCCACCACCGCTGCTCCTTCTGCCCCTGCCACCGCTTCTTCCCCCGCCGCCGCTTCTGCCCCGCCGCCACCGCTTCTTCCCCACCACCGCTGCTGCTTCTGCCCCGCGCCGCTGCCCCACAGCGGGGCAGAAGCGGCGTGATGGGGAAAAGCGGTGGCGGCGGGGCAGCGGGGGCCAAGCAGCGGTGGTGGCGGGCAGAAGGCGGCAGGGAAGAAGCGGCGGGGCAGAAGCGGGGCGGCGGGGAAGAAGTGGTGGCGGGGCGGTGGGGGCAGAAGCAGCAGCGATGGCGGGGGAAGAAGTGGAGGCGGCGGGGGTGGCGGCAGGGGCAGAAGCGGCGGCAGGGGCAGAAGCAGCAGTGGTGGCGGGGGAAGGCTTCTGCCCCTGCCGCTGCTGCTGCTGCTTCTGCCTTCCAGTCCTGCCTCATCCAGCCGGGCCATTTGCAGGAGGAGAGGTAGGCGTGAGGCGGGCAAGCTTTCTCCTCCCCCCTCCACAAAATTTGGCCAGAAAATAAACTGTGATAAAAAAACTGATTAAAAAAAACATGATAAAAATAAATAATTTTTAATAAATAATTAATAATAAATAATAAAAACAACTCACTAACTTCATTTCCAAATAAATTTAATATGTTAACTATGTTTTCTATGGTTTTTGGGGATGATCAGGTATCGTTACTGTTATTTTATTTTATGTGCGGCCCAAACCAAATTTTCATCTTCTAATGTGGCCCAGGGAAGGTGAAAGTTTGGACACCCCTGAGATAGATCTTCTGTAATGGTATGATTTTCAAAAGCCTACAAACCCTCTGGCACACCCAATGGCTGCTTTAGAGGTTGTAACATTAAAAGGAAAATTGTAGCTTAGTTGTCCAGTTTGAAACATCCTAAACATTCTTTCTCTCAGCCTAGCAGGGATGGAGAAAACCATCCCTGAATCTGAAAAGAATGCCAATAAAAACAGATCCAGTTTAGCCATTCTAATTTTTTAACCGTGCCTAATGAAATGTCATTCTTTCGTAGAATTTAGGACTGGAGCAGATAGCAATGCAACAAATAAAGTAAGAGGCAGAAACCTAATTGCAGCTCACATCATCAGAGTCATAGAGTGCATGTGATGTATGACTCAAACTGAAATTCTAAATTTATAATGAGGAAGGGAAGCTGAAGAAGACAGATTGGTCATAGAGATACAGAATGCACAAAAAGGGATTACAAGTTAACAACTATAGTGCGTTAGAAACCCATTGTATGTGTGACGTCCTCATTACTGACAGAGTTGTGAAATGAACTTTTCATAACCTTATTATTAAATTCATTTATTATTAAACTTAATTGCTGCCCGTTTCAGTTTGAGGCAACTCTGAGTGTCTTGCGACTGTTGCCTTGCTCTAATATTCAAAGCAACAATACCCATTTTTTACATGTCAAATGTGTTGGGCTCCAGGCACTCTATCACCCATCCTGGAGCTCGACACATCTGAGAGAGCTGACCAGGGGTGCCAGGCATGTCAGTGTACAAATCTTGGTGCAGAAGATGTCCCTACACGTTTCCAGATCGAGTGGGACGGAACTAACTGGGATCCAGCGAGCACGCACATCATGCAGGACAAAAATAGAGGAATCCAAACCGCTGAACACAAACCTCAGGAGAAAGGGACAGGATGGATATATGAGGGGAGAAGTTGGGGATATGGAAGACATACAGAAAGCAGGAACAGGGAAAGGTGTGGGGGATTAGGCATGGGGCAGAGGCGCGGAGGGATGTTAGTGGCTTTAAGCGGATGTTAGATAATGAGGGGCGGGTAAAAGGTGAAGCAGCGGAGATACATAATGCGCTTGAGGGCAGCCGCTCTCAGTGCTAACTGTACCTGGGTTACCCATTCTTGCCGATTGGGATCGTATTGCTAATAAATCGAGCATGGCAACTCCGACACGTGAGTGACAACTTGTTTATTCAGCAGATAACAGATAATCAGAGTTGGAAGGGACCTTGTAGGTCATCTAGTCTGACCCCCACCCACCCAAGTTGGAGACTACACCATTTCTGATAGATGCAATCTATTAATCCAATCTATAGATCCAATCTCTTCTTGAAAGTCTCAAGTAATGGCG
>NW_028262619.1:0-10344 GCF_049901715.1 Pseudonaja textilis | reverse complement strand
CATGAGAACAAGATGGGTGACTGGGCCAATTCCCAGGAGAGACAGTGAGTTCTAGTCTCACTTTAGGCATGAAAACAAGATGGGTGAATGGGCCAATCCCCAGGAGACAGGGAGTTCTAGTCTCACTTTAGGCATGAGAACAAGATGGGTGAGCTGGGCCAATCCCCAGGAGACAGGGAGTTCTAGTCTCACCTTTGGCATGAAAACAAGATGGGTGAATGGGCCAATCCCCAGGAGACAGGGAGTTCTAGTCTCACCTTAGGCATGAAAACAAGATGGGTAACTAGGCCAATCCCCAGGAGACAGTGAGTTCTAGTTTCACCTTTGCCATGAAAGGTGGCTGGATGACTTCGGGCCATTTCTCTCTATCTGCATACCTCACAAAACTGTGACTGTGGGAAAATAGGAAAAGAAAGAGATATTAGATATACTTGGTGCTTTACGTTCTTTGTAAAAATAAGGAAGACAGTTTTTAAATATCTAAACAAAAACGAGGCCATGACTTGGTTGTTATGGCATTATTTGGTCTGTTTTTGTTCTTAGCTATCAGGGTGTATATTGTCATGGTGTTAATTGCTTTTATTGTGTTTAACTTGGTTAGCTGCCCAACATTGCTGTTATGGGTGTCTATAAAAATGTATTAAAGTGGACAAAAGCCCATGGAGAAACTCCATCAGGGTGTTGGCTAAGTGTCAGCAAAGACTTAAGGGTACCTAATCAATCAATCAATTAAATGCAATTGTCCCTATAATTATATAGGATCTCCTGAATGAACAAGGGGTTGGACTAGAAGACCTTCAGGGTCCCTTCCAGCTCTATTCTGATGAAATAAGGCAAGGTCAGGTATGTTAGTGTAAGGTAAGGTAAAGTAAAGTAAGACAAGATGAGAAGATTTTTTTTAATTTTTTTAGTTATTTTTATCAAGCAAGTATTAGATAACAGATATAAATATAAACATGATTATGAATACATGAAATGGATACTAATAAAAGGGAACATTAAGACAGGGGCGGTAGGCACATTTGGTGCGCTTATGCACGCCCGCTACAGACCTCTTAGGAAAGGGGTGAGGTCAGCAGTAGACCGTCTAAGGTTAAAGTTTTGGGGTTTGGGAAAGAAACCACAGAGTCAGGTAGAGGATTCCAGGCACTGGCCACTCTGTTGCTGAAGTCGTATTTCCTGCAATTGAGTTTGGTGCAGTTTACTTTGAGTTTGTATCTATCTATTGTGTGCTTGTGTGTTGTTGTGGTTGAAGCTGAAGTAGTCATTGATGGCTAGGACATTGCAGTAGATAATTTTATGTATTATGCTTAGGTCGGACCGAAGGCGGCGTAGTTCTAGGTTGTCTAGGTCTAAAATTTCAAATCTAGTGGCATAAGGTATTCTGTTGCGAGTAGAGGAGTGGAGAACTCTTCTTGTGAAATATTTCTGGACTTTCTCGACTATATTAATATTCAATATGTAGTGCAGATTCTAGACTGATGAGCTGTATTCAAGTATTGGTCTAGCAAATGTTCTGTATGCTCTAGTTATTAGTGCAATATTACCGGAGAAAAAGCTACGTAAGATTAGGTTAACAACTCTTAATGCCTTTTTGGCTATGTAGTTACCGTGGGCTCTAGCACTTAGATCATTTGAGATGAGTACTCCAAGATCCTTGACACAATTTGGATCATCAACAAGGTCTTGACTATTCAGCCTGTATTTTATTTTCTGATATATATATTTTTTGCCAGTACGTAAGACAGACCATTTGTTTGTTGAGATTTGAAGTTGCCGCTTGTTGATGTAAGATATAAAATAAGCTTTATTGATATTTTTTATTGTGAGCACCCTGGCCCACCTTCAAAATTAAATTACGTTGCCTCCTCCCAGAACAGAATTAGAGGATAATCACTTAAATATGAGCCGGCCGTGTGCTGCAGCTGCCAAAAAAGCCAACACAGTTCTAGGCTACAATAACAGAAGGATAGAACCAAGATCACAAGAAGTGTTAATATCACTTGATAATGCCTTGGTAGGACCACACTTGGAATTCTGCATCCCATTTTGGTCAACATATTATAAAAAAGATGTTGAGACTCTAGAAAGAGTGCAGAGAGCAAAAACGATGATGACTGGGGGGCTGGAGGCTAAAACGTACGAAGAACGGTTACAGGAACTGGGTATGTCTGGTTTAAAGAGAGGAGGCACTGAGGGTGACACGATAGCAGTCTCCCCATATTTGAGGGGCTGCCATAGAGGACTATTCTCCAAAGCCCCTGAGGATGGGAGAAGAAGCAATGGGTGGAAACTAATCAAGGAGAGGAGCAACCTAGAGCTAAGGAGAACATTCTTGATAGTGAGAACATAGAACAACAGAGTTGGAAGGGACCTTGGCGGTCATCTAGCCTAACCCCCTGCATGAGCAGGAGAGCCTATGCCAGACAAATGGATGTCCAATCTCTTCTTGAAAGCCTCCAGTGATGAACCACCCACAACTTCTGGAGGCCAGCTGTTCCAATGGTCGATTGTCCTCACTGTTAGGAAGTTCCACCTTAACTCCAGGTTGCTTCATCCCTTGGTTACTTCCATTGCTTCTTGTCCTGCCTTCAGGTGCTTTGGAAAATAAATGGAAACACCGCCACCACCCGCTCCCCGTCTTGGTGACGATTAACCAGTGGAACAGCTTGCCACCAGAAGTCGTGGGGGGGGTCCACCACTGGAAGTTTTGAAGAAGAGACCGGGCAGCCATTTGCCTGGCATAGGCTCTCCTGCTCGTGCAGGGGGTTGGACTAGATGACCTCCAAGGTCCCTTCCGACACTGATGTTCTACGCTCTGTCCTCTATGTTCAGGGCCAATCAGGAAAAGGAGGACAAGGAAGTAAGTCCCGCACCTGGTAGACCCACGCAGGGTGATTTTGGCGTTGACGCAATTACAAGCAACTCCGTTTGTGTGGCTCAGGAGGGGTCGGGGATCTGTGCCAAGGTGTAACCTCAGAGTAGGGGAGCCTACTCTGATCTTTATACTTCACCAGCTCAAAACCCATGTTTCACTATGAAACAATGTGGTCGGGCTTAGTTTTTGGGGAGGAAAATAAGCGGGGGTGGGTGGGAATTCTGCCTCTGCCTACCAACATCCATCGGTATTCGTCGGGCTAGTGTCCTGTCAATGTGTGAGAGAGTTGAGGGATGTTTGGAAACTGAAGCAGTATTTGCTGTGTGAGCAAGGAGACAGCAAGGAGCCTGGGTGTGGCTTAGCTCAACTGTTCCGGACCAAAGCTGTGAAACTGCACCCAAAACCGAAACTCCTCTACTTGTGTTTTGCATTTGGAAGAGATTTCTTTTGCAGGTGGGGAAGTAGAAATCCTTAGCATCAGAGTATGTTAATAATAATAATAATATAGGAAATACTCCAAATGCTCTGATGGTCATTTCGAAAAATCTTTTCTTAGTGAGCCCCTAGAAGCCAAGAGGAATATCTGGGCCTAATTTCAAGTTTGTAGGCTTTACAGTTCTGGAGATTTTGTGATGATGCATGAGGGGTATATATAAGATAGATATAAGATAGATATATAAGATAGATAGATGTCTAAGCAGGGGCTCTATTCTGAATTTAATTGAATTAATTCAATTTAATTCTCACCCGTGCTGCCCTCCCATCGGCCTCATGTCGCCTGTTTTGTCCTTTTGCCCACTGGAGGTTTCAGACGGAATTATTGTCCTAAATTCTCTACTCAGAGTTGTCATAAAGCATTTATCCAACTCGGAAATTTGAAGACAGCCAACTGGGTGACTCTGGGCCCATCAGCAGGATACTGGGAGATCTAGTTCCGCCTTAGGAATGAAAGCCAACCCGGTGACTTTTGGGCCCCTCACCGGGAGACGGTGAGTTCTAGTTTTGCTTTAGACATGAGGGCTGACTAGGTTACTTTGGGCCAATCAGCAGGAGACAGTGAGTTCTGGTCCCGCCTTAGGCAAACAAGCCAGCCAGGTGACTGGGCCACACCCCTTCCTCAGGCCTGCCCACCTCACAGGGTTGTTGTGTTGGGGAAGATAGGAGGAGGAGGAAGGAGTATCAGATATGTTAGCCACCTTGAGTTACTTACAAAAATAATAAACACGGGATAACATTAAGCAAAAGAAGCTGTGAGTTGTTGCAATGGGATCTTTGTGGCTTTTGTTGACTCCTGCGTGTAGAAGTAGTCCTCGACTTACGAACACAATCGAGCCTCAAAGTTCTGTTGTTAAGCGAGACATTGGTCAAGTGAATTACCTGTTACCCAGGATTACCTGTCATTCTACTCGCAACCCAGTTAGGCCCAAAATAAACTCAACCGTCATGAAGGAAACAAGATTGGAGGTGAAGGTTGGAAAAGAAGAAAAATCAAGATTCTTGCCAAGAGAAATTTTCTTATTTATTTATTATTCAGAAAATTCACACAGCCTTTTAAATCAGTTTCGGTGACTCCGGAGTGCTTCCAAAACACGGACAGTCCTCAAGCTGCAACGGTTCATTTAGTGACCGCTCCAAGTTACAACGGCACTGAAAGAAAAGTGACTTATGACCCTTTTTCATACTTACAACCGACTCAGATTCTTGGCAACTGACTTGTATTTATGATGGTCATGGTGTCCCTGGGGTCACGTGATCCCCTTTTTGCGACCTCCTGAGAAACAAAGTCAATGGGGGAAGCCAGATTTGCTTAACGACCATGTGACTCGCTTAACAAATGCAATGATTCGCTTAACAACTGTGGCCAGAAAATTCATCAAATGGGGCATAAGTCGTTTAGCAAACGTTTCATTTAGCAACATAAATTTTGGGCCCAACTGTGGTCATAACTCAAGGATTATCTGTAGAAGCAGGATAGAAGAACTGATTTTACTCCCCAAAAGACTCATATTTTGCAAAGAAGAGAGTTTATCTGTCTCATTTGGTATTTACAGGTTGTCCTCGACTTACGACCAGAATTGAGCACAAAATTTCTGTTACTAAATGAAACATTTGTCAAGTGAATTTTGCCCTATAATATGACCTTCCTTTCCTGCATTCGTTAAGCGAATCCCTGCAATTGTTAAGTCACCAACACGGTCGTTAAACGAATCTGGCTTCTCCTTTGACTTTGCTTGTCAGAATATTGCCAAGGGGGGATTACGTGATTCCTTATGTGACCGTCATAAGTATGAGTCAGTTGCCAAGCGTCTGAATTTTGATCACAGGGAGGCTGTGATGGTTTTAAATGTGGGGGGAAAAAAAACAGTCCCGAGTCCCTTTTTTCAGTGCCATTGAAAATTTGAACGGTCACTAAATGAACCGTTGTAAATCGAGGACTGCCTATATTGCCATTTTACAAAAAGCCGGGTTACTGATTCTAAGTCGCGCCCTTGTTGGGAAATCCTGGCCTGGATCCTTCGCCCTAAACGGGGGTCTAAACGGGGGAAAGCAAAGCTGATGGTTCCTTTAATCGCTGGGCGATTGGAAGATCCGGTCCTGCCGAGTCGCGGCTCAGAAGCGGAAATTCACGCCGAATACGAAGTGGTTATTCCGGAAGAAATCTCGAACGCCATCCCGGATCCTGTGGAAAAAGTCCTTGAATCTCTTGACACGTTTGGACGGGTCCTAGAGAGGAAGGAGGTAGAACACAGAGTGGTAGGGGACCTTCGAGGTCATGTAGTCCACCCCACCCACCCCCGCTCCCAGCAGGAAACCCTCTTTCCTCCTCCCCCTCCCCCTCCTCCCCCTCCTCCTCCGAATAACAGAGTTGAAGGGGTCCTTGGAGGTCATCTAGTCCAACCCTCTGCTCTAGCAGGAAATCCTCTCTTCTCCCCTCCTCCTCCTTCTCCTCAGAATTACAGAAGTTAGAGGGAGCTTGGAGGTCTTCTAGTCCAACCCACGGGAAACCCTATAACATTTCGGACATATCGTTGTCCAATCTCTCAACTGAGATGGGGGTCTCCTCCCACCTGGCAAATGGTCCGACCCTCCTTCTAGGTTTTAAGACCATCCTGGGAACCACCACACCTCCTTCTTACCTTCTCCTCCTCCTCCTCCTCCTCCTCTTTCTCCTCTTCCTTCGCTGTTCCCACCACGGTGTCACAGGTGAGAACAGCCACCGGGGGCCTCTCCTCCAAGAAAAAGTAGCCTGTGCATTGCCTGACCAGCTGTGGAGGAGAGAAAAGCGTGGTGAGGATCAAGAACTGGTCCCACGGAGAGCACCGTTCGCTTCCCCATGGAGGAGGAATCTTGCGGTCTTGGATCCTTCCAGGGCGACGCTGGACAATCTAGGCTGGTCGACCCTCAGTCTCTCCACGTACATTTTAGGAGAGTCGGAAATAACCACGGAAGGGTTCAAGTGTTGGGTTGCTCCCCCATCCATGGAGCCGGGTTGGCTTGGAGAACCGAGAAGAAGATGTCCCTCAAGACAAAGGGAGAAGAAGTTGAAGAGGTCTTTCTTCAACCCAACGTAGAGGGAGCTCCCGTTTCACCTCTGCCAAGAAGACCCTACAGAGGGTCTTCTACCCTCTACCCTACATCACCCCGCCAGCTGGGTATCGATCCCTCACCCCGTTTTCTTTGAAGTCGCATTCCTCCATGGAAAATTCTTCTTCCGCCGGGCACACGGTCTCCTTGATGGTGAAGTTCAGCTCTTGGTTGCTTTCGGAATAGGGATCCTGAAACGAGACACGGCAAAACCGAATGGCTAGTTTGAAGGCCTCCTCCGCTGTTTTACGTCGGGGGTCCTTTCTGAACTTGCAGGTGAACTTGCAGAGGGGGCTCCATGCCAGTTCTAGAAGTTCTGGGTTTCACGCCTATCATCCTGGCGGACCACGGATGAAGACTTGTTTGGAGATCTCCATGCTAGGAGGACAGGGTGGGTGGGCCTCTCTTTTTCAGCTAGCCCCCCCTGTAGTCTCAGAAGTGACCCCCAGAGCGATGGGCCTTCTCTGCAAAGGCTCTTCAACAGGCCAGGAGGGAGGGCACCAAGGGCCTGAAATAGCCCTCCGAACTCATGGTTAGGACATCTCAGCTTTTAGCCTCGCTTGGGAAAACCTACCAGGGTGGTGTCCTGTCCCGAAGGATGCAGGAAGAATTGTTTTCAAAGAATGTCCAAGGTGCCAGGAGCTCATGAAACTCTACTGTGTCTTGAATACTCTTTTGAGGTGAGTAGCCTCTTGGGTGTAGTATGGAAGGTGCTGGACCAGGAGCTACAGAAACCATCTCAGATACAGGAGCTTCTAGGGGGACTCGGGGCCTCTCCTCTCCTCTCCTCTCCTCTCTCTCTCGCTCTCTCTCTCTCCTCTCCTCTCCTCTCTCTCTCTCTCTTTCTCTGCCTACCCTACTTTTCAGGCCAGGAGAAGAAGGGAGACGGGGAAGTTGGGTTTGCTGCCTTTGACTTCTGTAGACCACACATATTGTCATCATCTTCACCACAAACTTCATGATTATCACCATCCTCCTCACCGTCCTCACCATCCTCACCTTCATCATCATCTTCAATTTCATCTTCCTTCTCACCATCATCCTCACCATCACCTTCAACATTCCCATCCTCCTCAACTTCATCATCCCTTTCAACCTCATCCACATCCCCTTCATCTTCATCACCCCCATCTTCATCATCCTCAACTTCCTCATCCCCTTCGTCTTCATCATCCCCATCTTCATCATCCTCATCACCTTCGTCATCCCCATCTTCCTCATCCTCCTCAATTTCACCATCACCTTCACCCTCACCCCCATCCCCTTCACCTTCTTCATCCCCATCATCCTCATCTCCATCACCTTCATCATCCCAGCATCCTCCTCCTCCTCAACTTCTTCTTCTTCTTCATCATCCTCACCTTCATCATCCCCATCTCAGGCCACCCCACCCACTGCCAGGACTCCATACCCATTCAGGCTGAGGAACGTCCTCCAGGAGACGGTAGACGAAGTCTTCCCTGGCTTTCTTATTGTAGATCTCCACTCCGAGACGTAGGGCCTCGTCATAAGTCAACGGGTTGTGGGGTAGGTGGGGGTGCCCAGAGGCTGAAAGGACCCCAACCAGCAGCAGGGTCTTCCACAAGGACCCTTCCATCCTTGGTTCTTCTGCTATGGAGGTCCACGGCTGATGGGGTCCTCAGGACCAGGGGGCCTCCTTTTATGTCCTGCTACGCAGATTGTCCGGCCGCTGGCGGACGGCCAGGGGTTTTCCCCCATTGAATTCTCCGAGGTCCTTCCTGCAGAAGGGACGCTCCTTTTTCTTGGGAAGGGGGCCGAGACAAAGGAGGACCAATCAGGGACCGTTTTGTTCAGGTGGGAAACCGGAGGAGAAGGAAACGGGCCCTGCACCTGGCAGACCCATGGAAAGAGGTTGGTGTAGGTTACACTCCACCGCCGTTTCCCCCATTCACCAAGGCTGGGGATCGTTGCCAAGGTGTAACCTAAGAGTAGGAGTCCTTTCCTCCCCGTTAAACAACCTGGCATGGGATCTTCCTTTTTTTGGCACCCTACACGACAAGGGAACCAACCATGGTGGGTTCCGGCGATGGCATCCGTCCTTTGCTTTCGTCTGCTGCTCTGCCCAACTCTGCCTCTTAAAATGGGCTGTTTCACCCAGTGGCGTTTTCGGACTGACCACCTCTCCCAAATTCTCCACCTGTCTTGACGTTTGTAGAACAAGGAACCGTGGGGTTTGGGTTTGGAAGCCGCCTTGGGGGTCTTCAATCCACTGCTCCAGCGGGAGGCTCTATAGCTGGGACCCCCCAACCTTGGCCAGTTTAAAACTTGTGAGCTTCAAATCCCTGAATTCCTCAGGCAGCCATGCTGACTGTGGAATTCTGGGAGTTGAAGTCCACAAGCCTTTGGAGACCCTTGCCCTATGCAATCCCGGATGAAGGGCTGCCTGGTTTTTAGGACATAGAATCCTAAGGCTGGAAGGGTCCTTGGAGGTCTTCCAATCCAACCCTTGCTTGAGCGCTATCATTCCAGACAAAGAGCTATCCAGTCTTTCCTTGAAGACCACCAGGGGTGAAGCACCCACTGCTCTGTGGCCAGCAGTTCCACCGTTTAATTATTCTCACTGTCAGGAAGTTTCTCCTTAATTCCACGTTGCTTCTCTCCTGGATTAGTTTCCACCCATTGCTTCTTGTCCTGCCCTCTGGAGGTCTGGAGAATAGCTTGACTCCCTCTTCTTTGGGGCAGACCCTCAAATACTGTCAGACTGCGATCATGTCCCCCATAGTCCTTCTTTTCACTAGACTAGACATCCGTGACAGGTAGTCCTGGACTCACAATCATAATTGAAAGAGGAAGGAAGGAAGGAAGGAAGGAAGGAAGGAAGGAAGGAAGGAAAGGAAGGAAGGAAGGAAGGAGATAATAGATAGAGACAGACAGACAGACAGACAGACAGACAAATGAGAGAAAGAGAGAAAAGAGAAAGATAGGTAGAAATATGTAGGTAGGTAGAGAGAGAGGATAGATAGATAGATAGATAGATAGATAGATAGATGATAGATAGATAGATAGATAGATAGATGATAGATAGTAGATATATGATAGATAGATAGATGATAGATAGATAGATAGATAGATAGATAGATAGATAGATAGATAGATAGATAGATAGATAGATAGATAGATGATAGATAGTAGATATATGATAGATAGATGATAGATAGATAGATAGATAGATAGATAGATAGATAGATAGATAGATAGATAGATAGATGATAGATAGATAGATAGATAGATAGATAGATAGATAGATAGATAGATAGATAGATAGATAGATAGATAGAAAGATAGATGATAGATAGATAGATAGATAGATAGATAGATAGATAGATAGATAGATAGATATGATAGATAGATAGATGATAGATAGATAGATAGATAGAAAGATAGATGATAGATAGATAGATAGATAGATAGATAGATAGATAGATAGATAGATAGATAGATAGATAGATGTGTGTGTGTATGTGTGTGTGAGAGAGAGAGAGAGGGAGGGAGAGAGAATGATGATAGACAGACAGACAGCATTTCTGTAATTTAGCAACTTCAATTCATGTAGACTTCAATTTGTGGCTCTTCCAAAGATCAGATGTGCCCACCATCAAGTCTTCCTCCCCCCTGATTAAGGGGCCTCAGGGCCCGGCCTTGGCAATCGAGGCATTGTCACGTGGGGCACCGCACGGTTGTGCAAAGGAGGCCGATTGTGCAAGGCCTAAAGGGGATCGGTTTGCCCCCTCTTATTGCCCTAAGGCCCTTCGAAGGACTCCAGAGAGGAGGAGGAGGAGGAGGAGGGGCTGAGTCACCTGAACTTCGGGCGGGGGGGAGGAAAGTCCCCACAAAACAGGGAAGTCACAACTCAGGTCGGC
>NW_028262618.1:7500-10357 GCF_049901715.1 Pseudonaja textilis | reverse complement strand
CCAGGCCAGGCCAGGGCCAGGCCAGGCCAGGGCCAGGCCAGGCCAGGCCAGGCCAGGCTGTAGGCCAAGCCCAGGCCAGGCCAGAGCCAGGCCAGGCCAGGCCAGGCCAGGCCAGGCCAGGCCAGGCCAGGCCAGGCCAGGGCCAGGCCAGGCCAGGCCAGGCCAGGCCAGGCCAGGGCCAGGCCAGGCCAGGTGTCCAGGCCAGGCCAGGCCAGGCCAGGCCAGGCCAGGCTGAAAAACAGGCCAGGCCAGGCTGAAATAGGCCAGGCCAGGCCAGGCCAGGCCAGGCCAGGCCAGGCCAGGCCAGGCCAGGCCAGGCCAGGCCAGGCCAGGCCAGGCCAGGCCAGGCCAGGGCCAGGCCAGGCCAGGCCAGGCCAGGTCAGGCCAGGCCAGGCCAGGCCAGGCCAGGGGCCAGGTCAGGCCAGGCCAGGCCAGGCCAGGCCAGGCCAGGCCAGGCCAGGCCAGGCCAGGCCAGGCCAGGCCAGGCCAGGCCAGGCCAGCCAGGCCAGGCCAGGCCAGGCCAGGCCAGGGCCAGGCCAGGCCAGGCCAGGCCAGGCCAGGCTGCCAGCCAGGCCAGGCCAGGGCCAGGCCAGGCCAGGCCAGGCCAGGCCAGGGCCAGGGCCAGGCCAGGCCAGGCCAGGCCAGGCCAGGCCAGGCCAGGCCAGGCCAGGCCAGGCCAGGCCAGGGCCAGGCCAGGCCAGGCCAGGCCAGGCCAGCTGCCAGGCCAGGCCAGGCCAGGCCAGGCCAGGCCAGGCCAGGCCAGGCCAGGCCAGGCCAGGCCAGGCCAGGCCAGGCCAGGCCAGGCCAGGCCAGGCCAGGCCAGGCCAGGCCAGGCCAGGCCAGGCCAGGCCAGGGCCAGGCCAGGCCAGGCCAGGCCAGGCCAGGCCAGGCCAGGCCAGGCCAGGCCAGGCCAGGCCAGGCCAGGCCAGGCCAGGCCAGGCCAGGCCAGGCCAGGCCAGGCCAGGCCAGGCCAGGCCAGGCCAGGCCAGGCCAGCCAGGCCAGGCCAGGCCAGGTCAGGCCAGGCCAGGCCAGGCCAGCCAGGCCAGGCCAGGCCAGGCCAGGCCAGGCCAGGCCAGGCCAGGCCAGGCCAGGCCAGGCCAGGCCAGGCCAGGCCAGGCCAGGCCAGGCCAGCCAGGCCAGGCCAGGCCAGCCAGGCCAGGCCAGGCCAGGCCAGCCAGGCCAGGCCAGGCCAGGCCAGGCCAGGCCAGGCCAGGCCAGGCCAGGCCAGGCCAGGCCAGGCCAGGCCAGGCCAGGCCAGGCCAGGCCAGGCCAGGCCAGGCCAGGCCAGGCCAGGCCAGGCCAGGCCAGGCCAGGCCAGGCCAGGCCAGGCCAGGCCAGCCAGGCCAGGCCAGGCCAGGCCAGGCCAGGCCAGGCCAGGCCAGGCCAGGCCAGGCCAGGCCAGGCCAGGCCAGGCCAGGCCAGGCCAGGCCAGGCCTGTGCCAGGCCAGGCCAGGCCAGCCAGGCCAGGCCAGGCCAGGCCAGGCCAGGCCAGGCCAGGCCAGGCCAGGCCAGGCCAGGCCAGGCCAGGCCAGGCCAGGCCAGGCCAGGCCAGGCCAGGCCAGGCCAGGGCCAGGCCAGGCTGTGCCAGGCCAGGCCAGGCCAGGCCAGGCCAGGCCAGGCCAGGCCAGGCCAGGCCAGGCCAGGCCAGGCCAGGCCAGGCCAGGCCAGGCCAGGCCAGGCCAGGGCCAGGCCAGGCCAGGCCGAGCCAGGCCAGGCCAGGCCAGGCCAGGCCAGGCCAGGCCAGGCCAGGCCAGGCCAGGCTTGTATGAAGAAATAGCCAGGCCAGGCCAGGCCAGGCCAGGCCAGGCCAGGCCAGGCCAGGCCAGGCCAGAAGAATAGTCAGGCCAGGCCAGGCCAGGCCAGGCCAGGTTAGGCCAGGCCAGGCCAGGCCAGGCCAGGCCAGGCCAGGCCAGGCCAGGCCAGGCCAGGCCAGGCCAGGCCAGGCCAGGCCAGGCCAGGCCAGGCCAGGCCAGGCCAGGCCAGGCCAGGCCAGGCCAGGCCAGGCCAGGCCAGGCCAGGCCAGGCCAGGCCAGGCCAGGCCAGGCCAGGCCAGGCCAGGCCAGGCCAGGCCAGGCCAGGCCAGGCCAGGCCAGGCCAGGCCAGGCCAGGCCAGGCCAGGCCAGGCCAGGCCAGGCCAGGCCAGGCCAGGCCAGGCCAGGCCAAATAGGCCAGGCCAGGCCAGGCCAGGCCAGCCGGCCAGGCCAGGCCAGGCCAGGCCAGGCCAGGCCAGGCCAGGCCAGGCCAGGCCAGGCCAGGCCAGGCCAGGCCAGGCCAGGCCAGGGCCAGGCCAGGCCAGGCCAGGCCAGGCCAGGCCAGGCCAGGCCAGCCAGGCCAGGCCAGGCCAGGCCAGGCCAGGCCAGGGAGCCAGGCCAGGCCAGGCCAGGCCAGGCCAGGCCAGGCCAGGCCAGGCCAGGCCAGGCCAGGCCAGGCCAGGCCAGGCCAGGCCAGGCCAGGCCAGGCCAGGCCAGGCCAGGCCAGGGCCAGGCCAGGCCAGGCCAGGCCAGGCCAGGCCAGGCCAGGCCAGGCCAGGCCAGGCCAGGCCAGGCCAGGCCAGGCCAGGCCAGGCCAGGCCAGGCCAGGCCAGGCCAGGCTCAGGCCAGGCCAGGCCAGGCCAGGCCAGGCCAGGCCAGGCCAGGCCAGGCCAGGCCAGGCCAGGCCAGGCCAGGCCAGGCCAGGCCAGGCCAGGCCAGGCCAGGCCAGGCCAGGCCAGGGCCAGGCCAGGCCAGGCCAGGCCAGGCCAGGCCAGGCCAGGCCAGGCCAGCCAGGCCAGGCCAGGCTGAGGCCAGGCCAGGCCAGGCCAGGCCAGGCCAGGCCAGGCCAGGCCAGGCCAGGCCAGGCCAGGCCAGGCCAGGCCAG
>NW_028262617.1:0-10359 GCF_049901715.1 Pseudonaja textilis | reverse complement strand
ATGCGGAATTGAAGAAACATTTGACCAAATTACAATTGGAAAATGGGTTTCCATGGACAAAGAAGTTATCCTTGGCACTACTCAGAATCAGAACATGTCCCTGGAAAGACACTGGGGTCTCTCCATTTGAGATGCTAATGGGGTGACCCTACTTGGCAAAAATAGGGAATCCAATTCCTGAATTCAAAGATTTGTTCTTGAGAAAATATTTGCAGACACTGTCCAGGTCTTTGCTTTCTTCATAAACAGGGATTGTTGGTGCAACGACCACCTCTTGCTGGCAGCCAACATCCCCATGAAGTTGGAGACTGGATCCTGATAAAAACTTGGAGGACTGAGAAATTGCAACCTAGCTGGGAAGGACCATATCAAGTGCTTCTTACCACGGAGTCTGCTGTCTGGAAAACAGCCCCAGAACCTGAGAAGCCTTGGAGAAGTCACCCAGTGGAAGGACAACCTTTGAAATTGACTCTGAGGAAATAATTGGGACTGAGAAATATGTTTCTGTGTATTTCAACTGTACTTGTGAGTGTTTTTGTCTTACAACAGGTTGGAAGAGCAGGAACCGAACAGACTGAACATGTGCAAAAAGCTGGAGACCTGGGAGATGACTTGTGGACAGAGAATTCTTATATTAAGGACATCAGGAAGACCGCACAAACCTTGAATCTGACAAATTGTTGGTTGTGTATGCATATGCCTGGAACAGGGAAAGGAGGGGTTATATTGCATGGAATACCACTAACACGATAGATGATGGTGCCAGATGGGACAATTGAGACTGGACCTGTGGGTGGGGCTGTAACAAACAAGGTATTCATTCAATTAAGGGAGACAGCCTATGTTTGCTTTAAAAGAAGTGTTAAAGGAGGTCCATTCCTTGGAGATTGGGAAAAGTGTAATAAGACTTTTGAAATGCCTGCGACATGTTTCAATCATAGTATAGTTAATGCTTATGAATGTAAAGAAGAATATCTGCCATTCTGGAAAATTATTGTCAAATGTGTGTTTACTTTGAGGACATGATTAACTGGACTAGAGTGTCAAACTTAACTTGGACTATGAGAAGGAATAAATGGTTGCTGTGTGGGGAAGTACGCTTATAGAGAAGTACCAAAATTATGGTCAGGCACTTGCACTATGGGGTATGTGTTACCTGCAGTTTACAAGTTGGACCTAACTACCCAACACTCGAATCCAGAATAAAAGAGAGGTTGATTCTGGGATACATCACAGGTCTTGGTATGAGGGATTAGCAAGAGCCCTAATATTCCCTCTTGGGGTAGGCATGAACTATAGGGATATGACTCGAATGAACAACTTTACTATTGCCATGTTTAATGACACTGTTAGAAGTATTAAGATGATTAATCAGGAATTATCTGAAGTCAGGCAAGTGACCCTGCAGAATAGATATGCTTTGGACATAGTCCTTGCAGCAAAGGGAGGAGTATGTGCTCTGGTACATTCCCACTGTTGCACATATATCCATGACTATGAGCCCAATATCACTAGAACTGTGAGAGATATGGAAGACCGAATTCATGAATATCAGAAAGAATGGGATGAGTCAGGTATAGCAGGATCATTGTGGGATGCCCTATGGTCCTGGCTACCTGATGGTTCCTGGTGGAAATCTATTCTGACCACTGTTGTAGCCATAGTAGTTATGTTAATATGTTTATGCTGCTGTATACAATGTATTCCAAACTTGATAAACATATGGGTGCAAAATTGGGGAAAGATTAAGTTCACTAGGGACGAATCAGAGAAATTGTTATACAGCATTTCAGGGGATGTGCTACAAAAAGTGAGTCGGGATTTATGTGCTTTTGAAACAGAAATGATCCAGAAAAGGGGGGAATTGTGAAAAGTGAACAAGAGTAAAGCCATTTTCATGTCATTTTATGATCAGAATATTACTTTATGATCAGACTTCATTTTGTAAGCTGTGTTTCAAAAGTATATTCCAGTAAACTTTCTAGAGGAAGTAGTTTTCCAAGGAGGGATTGTGACAGCTATCGAAACACCTTTAACCACAAAGAACAAACTGTATCCTGTTTTAGGATGAATCATTGTAACGTTAGTTCCTTGTAAAAGAGTATAAAAAGATGAGTGTAACTGTGTTCGGGGTTCCATCTTTTGCCTTGGATGTGAACCCGATTCTGCAGAATTGTGAAATAAAAGCAATCTGAATGAAGATCCGTGTCGTGTTGATATTTGTGTGAAGGCAATCTGACAGTAGGAAACATGTTGCAATGATAATTGCAATGATTCTTCAACAACAGAATAGGCTTTTAGAAAGAAAGGAGATTCTCTAGTTGCTGCAAGTGCTTAACCATTATATTCTCTGATTCTCTGCAATGTATCTTTATCCCAAGATCCAGCAGCCCTACTTTTATAGATAGCAGTGTCCAGAATATAATGAATTATATTGAATAGACGTTTATTTCTTCCTAATTACTCTGAACATATTAGTTTCAATTCACCTTAAGTAATAAAGATTTCCCAATAGATAGTCACTTTCATTTATCAAATTGTTGCTAGTTGCAAAATGCTGGCTGGGCCTACTTCTGTCTACTTTGGACTAGTTTTGCTCTAGAGTCTTCTCATATGTTCTGTATTTCAGATGACGTTTGAGAAATATCCAAATGAAGCACGAGAATGGAGAATAAGCCAGACTAAAGAAAATGCACAGAATCTTGACGTGGCATTCATCCAATTCTTTATAAATGATTTTTTTCCCTATTGGCTAATGTGTTGCAAATCTAAAGGATAAAACCAATCATCTTGTGTACAATGACTAACATGCTCATAAATCTAATATTACTGTTTGGCAATGACTGAAATACTGTACAAGATAGTGGTAGAATGTTTCATGACAGTATTTTTTGAATCAAAGATGGATGGAAAAACCTTGTCCAAATACTGAGTCCACGTTTATATTGCAGAATTCCCCAACTTCTAGGGCCCAGTGGAAAAAAAGTGATATTTTGTGTGACATGGTCCATGGAAAAAAGAAAAAGTTGCTTGCATGAAATGGTTTCCACTGTGGGTGTAGCTAATTACATTAATCACTAATTTACCAGTATACAGGACTCATAAATGAGGTCAAAGTGTGTACACAGCACTTTCACAAATGCAGCTTCTGCAGCCTGGTTCTGAATGGGCTATGGCCTGTGGGGTTGGGGAATCTGGATCTTGTGGGGCAGAGATAGCATGTGGGGTGGGGGGTGAAAGTCTAAATGCAATTTATGAACCAGGAAACTTAGTTTAATTCAATAAGCATTCAGTCAATACAGCTTTACTTAGTCTATGAATCAATTCAGTATATTCTTTAGCTTAGGGGTTTATGATATCAGTTGCCAGACTGAAATTATTTGATGCTGAGGCCAATAGCTGTACACTTTTGAGCAGAAAAGACCAGAAAGTAGATTTCTTTAATTTTTATAGCAAATACCTTTCATTTTATAGGGCAAGTGTAAACAATGTTACCCTGGCATTAGAAAAAGCTAGGTATATGTCTAAGGTAACAAATAGTTGGTGACAGCAACAAAAACTTATTTATTTATTGGATTTAGAAGGCTGCCCAACTCCATAAGACTCTGGATAATTTAAAAAAATAAAAATAAAACAATAAGAAACACAAAGTATGCATCATGCAGAAAAACAATTTCTCAAACAAATGAAGTCCTATAAAGGCTTAACGCCTAATCTAATGCTTGAGATGACCGTCAGACTGTCAGAAACTTCCTGAACATCCTCATGCAGATTTTTGGGGAGCGGGGATACATTTCCAAGGGGCAGGGGTTGCAACCATAAAATATCAATACCATACTATTTAAGGCAGCCTACTTCCACCAGGTGGGATGGAGAAAGCTGTCCCTTCAGTAATTCTGGAAAATATTCAATTGCTTCTCATCTTATTCATAGAATAGGGGAAAATACTATCTTGTTTTTCACATTTGGCAAATATCTATTCTAGGTGACATTGTCATTGTTCCTTAGTACATTCCTTATAGTATTCTTCCTGGTTTTTGTTCTAAAACTGCAAAATTTCAGGGTGTATTATATAATTTCTTATATTATTAATATATTTATGTCTTTTTGAAGAAAACTGTCTGGGCAACTGTATAACAGCAATTACAGAAATATATACACATACATGCACATATGCAGAAAACTTATCCAGTAAATTTGTAACATGAAGCTATCTATCTGAATAGTATTTTTTAAAATAACCTCATATAAAAAGTATTTTAAAATACTTACTTGAACATAATTTTTAAGGAGAGAGAGAGATCTAAAAATAAGGAGCCATCACTAATGAGGCTCTGCCTCTGGTGCATTCATTCTGTATATTCTAATAGTAACCCATATTGGAGGACTTTTGAACTTGCATGAGAAACTATATAATCCTTTAATCTTCAGGATGTTTAAGATATGATAGGACAGGACAAAACAGGATTTTTTATTGACCAAGTGTGATTGGACACACAAGGAATTTGTCCCCAGTGCATAGGTTCTCAGTGTACATGCATAAAACAAAAAAGTAGTACGTCATAGATTATAAATCATAGTTAACAATCATTAAGCATAATATCAATAGGAGAAAATGGTAGGAAACATGTGAAGATGAGAATGATGATAATACCAATGCAGCCTACTATATGGATAAATATCTTAGGCCTGATAGTGGTATGGAAATTAAGTGTCCAGCAGAGTGATGGCACAAGGGGGGAAAGTATCTTTGAATCTAGTTGTTTTGGCATGCAATGCCCTACAGTGGTATCCTGAGGAGAGAAATTGAAACAGATTCTGTCCAGGATGTGTGGTGTCTGTAGATTATTTTCTCAGCCCTCTTTCTAGTTTGGGCAGTATACATATCCTCAATGAAAGGCAGGCTGGTTGCAATTATTTTTTTCAACAGTCCTATCTGTTGAAGTCTGTATCTCTCCTGTTTGGTAACTGTGTCAAATTAGACAGTTATTGAGGTACAAATAGCAGACTCAATAATTCCTCTGTAGAACTATATCATCAGATCCTTGGGAAATCTGAGCTTTGAGTTGATGCAGGAAAGAACATTCTTCATTGTGTCTCTTTAATGATGATTCTAATGTTAGGTATTTAGTTCAAGCCCTGAGAGATAATAGAACCAAGAAACTTGAAGATCTCTACTACTGATACCGTGTTGTCTAATATTGCAAGAGGTGGTAGAATAAGACAGCTTCTTCTAAAATCTGCTATAATCTCTACAGCAGGAGGTCAAACTCATTTTCATTGAGTGCTGCATCAGGGTTATGTTTGACTTCAGGGGGCTGTGGGGGCATGACCAGCTCAACATCACTCATATTGGGGTGCCTGTAGTGGCCCGAGCACTCTGCCAGCAAAAATGGAGCTTGAGAGGTCTGCAAGTGGCCCTCCTGAGCTCTGATTTCACTGGCAGAGACACCGCAGGCCAGTCCTTTGCTGTTTCCAGAATGGTCCTACAAGACAGATCTAAGCATCCTACAGGCTGGAACTGGTCCGCGGGCCTTGAATTTGACAACAGTTTTAAGTGTTCAGTTCCAGATTGTTCTGCCTGCACCACAGGGTCAGTTGATGTACCTCTCACTATATGCAGATTCATCATTGTATCATCTGCAAACTTCAGTATTTTAACAGAGAGATACTTCAAGATGCAGTCATTGGTATAGAGAGAGAAGAGTAATGGAGAGAGCATATAGCCCTAGGAAGCTCCTCTGCTAATTGAACTGGTATCCAATGTGATTTTTCTTAGTTGTACCTGCTGCTTCCTATTCATTAGAAAGCTTATAATCCATCTACAAGCGTGGTCAGGCACAGCTACTCAAATCAGTGTAAAGAGAAGGATTTCTGGAATGATGATATTGAATGCCAAGGTGAAGTTTACAAAAACTCTTACATAGTTCTTGGGGGATTCTAGATGCTGTAAATTGTAGTACAGTGCCATATTGACCACATCATCTGCTGATCTATTTGCATGGTAGGAAAATTGCAACGTGTCTAGATGCAGATGGCTTTCTGGTAGGCCAGCACTACCCTTTTGAAGGTTTTCATAACTACGGATGTCAGAGCAACCGGTCTGTTGATGGAGAGTTTCTTGGGCACCAGGATGATAGTAGATTGTTTGAAGCAAGAAGGAACATAGCACCTCTCCAGTGATTGAGATGTGGATGAAAGTAGAGGCCAACTGATCAGCACAGACTTTCAAGCAAGCAGGAGTTGCCTTGTCTGGGTCTGTTGCCTTTCCAGCCTTTTGTCTATGAAATAGATCTTGCACATTTTTTCTGTGATCGACAGAGATGGGGAACTCAGAGGGATGGAATTGAATGTAGGAGACTTACCTGTCATTTGTGTATCTTACCTGTCGTTTGTGTATGGAGAAGGTAGTGATCGTTGACAGTGGTCTCCTCTCAAGCCTACTGGAGAACAAATTCAGGTCATCTGCCAGTTGTTGATTCTCTGCAGTAGGGGAGGAGGTCTGATGTAGTCAATTATATTTTTCAGGTTTTTCCATATATTTGCTGGTTTGTATGTAAAGGGCTGATTCCACTGCTTTTCAGAGAAGTTTTCTTTACTGCACTGATCTCCCTTGTTAATACATTCCTGGCCTAATTGCACAGCATTCTATCTCCTTTCCTGTAGGCTTCCTCTTTGGCACAGCATAGATGTTTGAGCTTAGCTGTGACCCAAGATTTATTATTACCATAGAAGCAAAACATTTTAGTTGGCACACATAACTCCTCACAAAAAATAATGTATGATGTCACAGTGTCAGTGATACCATCCAAGTCCACTGAAGCAGTTTCAAAAATGTTCCAGTCTGTGCAGTTGAAGCAAGCCTGCAGCTTTAACTTTGCCTCCTCAGTCCAATTTTGGGGTGGTTTATATATTTGAAAATGAATAGGCAAAGACTGCAAGTGCTATGCCCCACTGAGCAGAATCTAAATTGCACTTCTCTCTGAGGCACCTGTCTACAGTATTTTTTTCATATCCACCTCCTACTCTTAATACTACTGTGCAATATTCTTTGTTAGTAATGCCAAGAGCAAGGGAAGACAACTTGATAATCTTCTAGAAATTTTGAGCTTAAAATCTGCTGCCTTTGGCTCCAGCTAACAGGAAGTATCAGTGTGAGACATTTGACTGCTTTTTAACCGTCTAATCCTGGCCTAATAAAGCCTTTATTTATTTATATTTATTTCTATAACATCTATGCTGCCAGTCTTGCTAAGCCAATTCTAGGCAACTTACAGTCATTGAATAAAAAATCGTATAAAACATTAAATTAAAACAATAAATAAAGATCATGAAGTGAAAATTCAGTGAAAATTCAGTTAACCAAGATGAAGAGGGAATGAAGTGTGCACAGGGAGAAAGTGGGGTCTGTTTAATCTATTAATCAGTGTCAAAATTCCTCCTCCTATCGGGACCTCACATCACCTGGCAGAAGTGTCTCAAACCCTTTCAGAAGGCCATGTTGTTAAGGTGACCAACTTTTTTACAATGAAAAGGAGGACATAAATAAATTGAAGAAGAAAAAAAGTAAAGCCAATTGCACGTGGTGCCCTCTCACATGCGGCGCCCTCTTGTGCACGGCACACTCTCTCAAAACAATTCTCCTGTCTGGAATACATGTGTCTCATAATCACATCTCGCCACAATGTACCAAGCCTTGACGAATCATCATGTCAAAGACAAATATGTCACATGACACACAACGGATCAGATCAACAGATCAAATATGGAGATTTACAAATTAGTCTTCAAATATCAAAAAGGAGGACATGTAGGAGGACACTTTTCAAGAGAGGACAGAACTTACAAAAGGAGGACTGTCCTCCCTAAAGGAGGATGATTGGTCACCTTAATGTTGTGGCCTGCCAGCAGCCAGGAGAGCTAGCAGCAGATTTGGACAGTGAGGAAGTTAAAGAGGAACATGGGCTAGTCCTGGAGTTTGGGAAAGGCTCTAATGAGTGCTCTGTGTCAGAGGTAGAGATGGGTCCAACAATTATCAGCTGCCTTCGGAGTTGGAGATCAGTGGGGCAGAAGAACAGCTAGGGCCTGTTCCTGATATGTGCATGCACAGAGCTGTCAGGAGAAGGGAACAGTTAAGGAACAAGGTTCAATTCAGGAGTAAAGGCACAGGTAGATGGAACAATAGGTTCCTTTACATTACTTCACAGGTATTCCCATAGGGAATAAATAGGAGTGAAAGGGGTGTGGTGTTCGCAGGAGACAATTAGTTTGTTTAATGAGTGTGAAGATTTGTTTATATGAGTTCGTGACTCATGAAGACTCCTTGTCAAGTATTTCCTTACACAGCATTGTGCTTGGAACTGGCAACTCTATTGGCCTGGCAACTCTCCAAGCTTGATAAGGTCTGTGGTTGCAATTCAGCCTTGAAAAACTGTTTGCCGCGACTTTGCTAAATGTGAATGATAGGAATTCACATTAGACAAATAACAAGGGGTTTTGTCAGGACAAGAAGTCTGTTTTGTGATTTTGTGAAGCCTAGGTCAGAACAGACCACAAGGCTGGGTGTGGATCTCATCTCAGGGATGCATGATGTTTTTGGGGGGCACAGGAAAAAAAGACTCTTCTCTGGAGTTCAATCTCTTCCTGGACCTCCCCGCCTCTGCTGCCTCCAGCCAAAATCCTTTGATCAATAGTTTATGTCAGTGGTTTGCAATCTTTACAGCTTGGCGACCTGGCTGGTGTGGGGGAGAGGGGAACTGGGTCACATGAACCAGTTCTGAATAAGCCACAGTCCAGCAGTGGACCACATGGCCCAGGGGCTGGGTCCCCTGAGTTACACAGCATGCCTCTACTGTCATCACACTGTGGCAGGTTAATCCGATTGAGTTGGGACAGTTCCTCAATCTAGCCCAATACCATGAATGGCTTTAAATGTGATAACTAACACCTTGAATTGAATCTGGAAGTTAACTGGCACTTGGTGGTGTAACATAAGCCACTCTGTGGGCTCCAAGAACTACCTGTACAACTGTGTTCTGTAGCAGCTGAAACTTACAGATACTTCTCAAGGTAGCCCCACGTAAAGCACATTGCAAACCATGAGGTATCCACAGCTTGAGTGACTTTAGCACAAAGATGATAATGTTTTACAACTAAGTCACTTTTGTGTACTTTTGAAATCACATTTTGTCTTGAGCCAATTTGTTTATTGGTTTGATGGTAATAGAAGAAATTAGAAGCATCTGCACAATGAAGTTAGTACAGTATAACCTTTTTTTTATATTAACTAATACTTTAAATCTGTTTTATAATGAACCATGATGATGGTGCTTTCCACTTTTCTCAGCTGTCAATTTACACATTCACATTCCCAACTGTAATTCTGAACCAGGTCTAGTTCTTTCTTCCCTTTCTTTTGCCTTAACATTGCAAAAGAGATTTGAAAGGGAACTCCTCCCACCCGTTTTCTAAACTTAAAAGTCAAGCATGATTCATTACAGGGTTTAAATAACTTTGCATTGGTTGTTATTTTTCCAAAGATAGGTGAAAATTGGTATTTTTAAGAAAGCAATTTGAAATTGTGGATCATATCTACAACAAAATAAATGTGAGGAATATATGGAGCACTTGTAGGAGCATCCAGAATGCCAGGTTGAAGGGAGGCTAAAGTTATGGAAGCAATGTTGCATCACTGTGACACAAGTCACATCCTTTTCCTATGTATGTTACAACCTTCCACTGATATAATTAGAAAATAAGGAACTAGATGTCTCATTCATGTAATGAAATTGGTATAATAAACATGAATGGAAAGATGTAGGGTTTAGCTGTACTGAAACTTGCTTGTGCATGCTTCAAGTATTTTGCAACTTATCCAATCAAATCTGACAGACTGCAGCCCAATCAGTTTAACTGATTAATTTTCCAGTGAAGGAAAATTAATACAAACAATCTTCATTTTGTGACCCACAATTGGGATCCACACCTTAATAATTTAGCGAAGTGATCACTAAGTGAAACTTCACAATTTTACCACTTACTTCAGCTTTCCTTTGCTTTACAGAACTGTGAAGGTCATAAATGTGAGGACTGGTTGCAAAATTTCTTTTATCACTGTCATAACTGTGCATGGTACTACATAGGTAGTCACTAAAGAAGGATTATTATTACTGTTACATCATATTTATCTCCCAATATTCTCATGTTGCTCCAAACTTAATGAAGCTGTGTTAGGAGAACGAGTGCACTCAAGGAAACATAGTGAGTGGTGATGAATAACACACAACCAGCACACAGATACACTGAATAGTAAAATGTAAGTTTTACTTCCTGTAAATGGGTAAACAAAGTCCAACAAAC
>NW_028262616.1:0-10430 GCF_049901715.1 Pseudonaja textilis | reverse complement strand
TTATAATGATATTTAGTATATTTCACATAAAATGATGGAAAAATAGTTTTGTCAAATGAATGATTAATGATTGATAAATATATAAGCACAAGCTAGATTGATAAGGTGAGAATTTATATAACTTGAGTAATGGTAAAAAAAAGGATAGCACAAAAGATTGTAACCAACTGACACACAGTATGTATATAATTGAAAGAAGGTTTTATGTTTTTTTTTTATGTTTGTTGTAAAAAATAAAAACTTTGTTTAAAAAAAAGAGAATAAGATAAAAAAAAGATAACAGTGACCATATATCCTTTATTATAAAGGACAATTCTTTTTTTCCAGAAAGGTGTTGCAAGCCATGCCCCAGGACTCCCTATGGTTTCTGAGGCCTGGCTGGAAAAGATCCATTGGGCCACATTTTTGGACAGTGTTAGGAATTGATAGTCACCTAACAGTTGGGTTGGAAATATATAAACCAGGATAGAAATTTAATACTGTCTCTTTAAGGAAATGCTAAAATTGTAATTGGGTGTGGTTCCTCAAATGGCCATAAGATGGAGCCAGAAACCTGGGTTGTTAGTTCTGTTCTGTTGTTAGTTTCTCTTAGTTCCTGCATTTTTCCCTATTGACTGTTGCTGATTTGTCTTTCTTCTTGGATTGCTGTGAGTCTGTTACTGAACTGTTTATGATACTGGACTTTGTTATTTGGATTATCCCTGGACTGAATACTAACTACTTTAACCGAGTATGACTTGGACTGTTTGTTGGACTTTGCTTAACCGTTTACTGGAAGTAAAACGTACATTTTATTATTCAGTGCATCTGTGTGCTGGCCGTGTGTTATTCAACATCACTCTCACTATGTCTCCCTGTGTGCACTCATTCTCCTAATGGGGAATTACCTCGACAGAACTTTTTCAATCAACCTCTTTAGACTGAAAGAGCCACCTGCCAGATTGATTTTGCCTGAACCAAGGATCCCATCCACTCTAAAAGATGCTGGCTGAAAAGCCAAAATGTATTTTAACACAGGAGATTTGCAGTATTCAGCTGGCTCCAACTGCCCCATGCTTCAAGTACTCTGTGCTAAAATCCCACCATGGACTTTTTCAGTCAATGTCTTTTCAAAGGGGAAGAGCTGCTTGTCAGATTGATTTTGCCTGCACAACAAGCCCTGTGGGTATGATGCTAGCTGGAAAAAGTCTGGCTCTGATGCTTGCTAGAAAATGCTTTCCACCCTTTAGAAACATTATCATGCCTTAAAACAAACACAAAATTCCTGAAGGATAGGTAGAACCATGCAGCCTCTCCCAAGATGGGAAGGAAAACTAGAATTTTGGCTGGAGAAAGGAAGCTCTAATTTTTGGGATTGCACTTATAGGTGAGGGGAAGGCTTGTAATAAGCTGAAGAAACAACACTTATATCTTTGGTATTCTGGCTTTGTTTCTACAGCCCAGCATAGGAATTCCCTTCTGCGCACAGGAAGGATTTCCCTTCTTTTGGCAGCCATCTCATTCACTCTGTCTGCTCAGAGGGATGGCTGGAATAGCAGTCACTGATAAGACGATCACAAAGTAGGCAGGCAGATTGAGTTGCTCACAGAATCACAGATTCACCTAGAGATGTGTGTTTCTGCCATCAGCTATCTGAGTCTGCACTGAATAATAGAACCTTCAATTCTAAGGGAGGTTTGGCTCTGCTTGAAGATTAAAAGCAGAAACAAAGATCTAAAGATTAGCTAGAAAACAAGAAATCCAATGGTTTCCTGCTTTCTAGCTAATCTAAATCTCCTGGCACAGCAGAACAGCTGATGGTCGGGGGGGGGAGGAATAGCAACTTAGCAGGCAAGTTTGCCAGGTAAGGAGTGAATGGGTGGGAAGGGTTTGTGCGGGACATGTTGGCGGTACAGCCTTGTGTTCCTGGTAGCCTGTATTAACTGCTTTGGGGGTGACATTTCTCTGCGGATCACCAAAATTTTCTCATGGACCACCAGTGGGCCACAGCCCACCGGTTGGCTACCACGGATTTAAACTAGGTAACATCACCAGTGCTAGTAAGGATTGGGTTTGTTCTCTGTGTACATTCTTGTGGCTTGCCTTGTGAGTGTCAGGTTCTTACAGGTTCTTTGGTTGGGCTGTTAACTGTTAGCTTGTTTTGCAGCTTCTGGATTGTTGGTCTGATGTTAATGGTTATCTGGGTGTTGATTGCTGGTGGGAAGGTGTTTTGGTATTTTTGCTCCATTTTTGGCTTCTTCATTAACTTTTCTGTCCAGTATGTAGATGTTGTTTATGTCTATGTGTCTATTGATAGCCAATTTAACAGAATGCCAAGCTTCCAGGAATTCCATAGCATTTTTGGACTTGGCTTGGTCTAGGATGGTCACAGATTCCCAGTTGGAATGGCAATAAAACTACTCTTAAATATCTTCTTACACTCAAAAAACAGTTCAAGCAATTGATTGCTCTTAAGAAGAGGCACTGTCCTCCTGGGAACAGCTTATTGTGGCAGCAAAGCAAAAAATATATTTTCTATTCTGGCATCTAATAGTCACTCTAAGGAAAATTCATACTCCACTAGTGCCCATATACCTCCAACAACCTGAGAACTTCAAATTTGGATAATGTATGAAGACCCCTCCATCAAGAGTATAAAGTATACGATAAAGAATTGACCTGAATGGCCCCCAGTTTCAGAGTCCAAAATTAAATCACTTATTGGCCAACTCAGCATGGAAAGCCCCGGGAGCTGATTTCATTTGTACTGAATTATTAAGTAACAATTTGAAGTGGTGGATACCAGTTCTGGTGGCACTGTTCACTTGTATTGACTCCACTGGCCATATCCCAGAAATTGGGGCTTGGCAATTGTTGCCCAATTTTTCAACAAAAGAAAAAGAGATGACCCTGCCAGTTATAGACCAATAAGTCTTCTAAATATAATCAGCAACTCTACTCCAAACACCTCCAAAATAAACTAAAGGAATGGCTGGATCTTGAGAACTTGATCGCTGACGAGCAAGCCAAGTTTAGAGAGGGGAGAGACACCATAAATCAGTGCTTAGTTCTTCATCATTTGAAAAATACATATCAAATAGACCTGTATCATTATATGCTGGTTTTATGGATCTCAAGGCAGCCTTTGATACGGTAACCAATTATGGGGGAAGCTGGAAGCTGTCTCTGACCACAGGCTTCTTCATCTATTAGGAGCCCTACATACTAAAACGTCCCTCAAGATGAGGTGTAATATGCAAGGGTCCCTCTCGAAGTCAGTCAAACTCAAAAGGAGGTTAAATAGGGGTGTATTTTGGCCCTCTTGCTGTTTAACTTCTACATAAATGACATGGTTAAATAGGTGATCAAAGCATCACCCTGCTGCTCTATGCAGATGATGCTGTGATCCTCTCCAGGACACCAGTAGGCTTTAAAAGAGCCTTGCGAGCCCTCGTCTTATATTGTAATTATAATAACCTGGACATAAGAAAAAACAAAGATTATTCTATTTATGGTAACTCTATTTATGGTATTTAAATGGTCATAGAGTAGATAACTACCTTCAAATACCTAGAGGTGGACATCCAGGCCACTGGTTCAAGAAAAGCACATGGAGAATATGCAGCTGCCTTGGGCCAAAGATCAGCTAGCGCTATCATTATTTTTTTCCACACAAAGGGGGTTATTATGTCCCTGTCGCAATTAAGTTTTTTCTGGCCAAGTCCCTAGCACAGTTTCTTTATGGGACTATGCTCTGACCCTCAGATTCATGTTTTACACTATTGGAAAAAAAACAATCTAAATTCATTAGATCAATTCTCCAGATGCCGTGTTGTGTCTCAAATGCACTTCTATGCCTGGAACCAGGATTGACAAAAGTCAAAGCAAGAATCTGTGTGGCATCCTTAAATCTCTGGCTAAAACTTAACTGGCATCCAGTTTGTAGTGCCTTATGAATGGGGATGGAGAAGACCATGTTGCTGCCCTACAGATGTCCTCAATAGAGGGCTGTGTATTCCATGCAGCCGTGGTGGCTGTGCTTCTGGTCGAATGGGCTGTCACTCATCTGGGCAATGGAAGAGCTTGAAGATTGTACGCCTTCACGATGCGTGCCCATATCTACCAGCCTATGGTCGATGGTATAACCTTGCCACCCAACGTGGAGGAATGGAAAAATACAAACAGGGATTCTATCTTTCTAATAGAGTCTGTCCTCTTTAGGTAGGTGAGGAGGTCCTCCTAACATCCAAGGTGTGCCATTTCTTCTCTAGGGCATGGATTGGCCTCAGGCAGAAGTCTCATAAAATTATTTCCTGTGCCCTTTGGAACGTGGAATTCATCTTGGGGAGGAAGGAGTCGCAGAACCATCTTGTTTGGGTGGAATATGCAAATATCCTCTTTAATGGGCCGCTAGCTCAGATATCTGTCTGGCCAAAGTGATGGCCACAAGGAAGACCACCTTGAAGATGAGGTAGTGTAGGCTGCCTGATCGTAACAGTTTGAATGGCTCTGAGATGAGCGCTTGTGGTACTTTTAGGTAGGTCCCAGGTGGGATACCTGTGTACCACAGGAGGCATCAGGTTAGTTGTGCTTCTAATTGGGTGCTTAACGAGGGACTCCAAACTCCCGCAGGATAATACCGATGTCAGAGCTGCCACTTGTCTATGTATGGACAGACCCTTATCCAGCCCCTCCTGAAGGAATTCCAGGATTTGGGCCATCGATACAGTGGTAGGATTAATGTGACCTTTGGAGCACCAGTCACAGAAGGCTCTCCAAGTTGCGTCATAAATTCTGTTGGTCAAAGGCCTCCTAGAGGCCTGGATTGTCTGTATGACCTTGTTGGAGAGATTGAGCTGGCTCAGAGCTGTCGGCTCAAATATCAGATGGTCAGTTGGAGCCATTGTGATTCTGGATGAACTAAGACTCTCTGACTGAGGGAGATTTTGTCCTGAAGGGTCCTCCAAGACCTGGATATCGACAGGTTGACCAGATCTGCGTACCATGGATGTCAGGGCCAGGGGCGGTCTAGGAGCAGGATATCTGCCTTTTCCACCAGTACCTTCTTGATCACCCTCAGAATGAGCAGGAGCGGAGGGAAGGCATATAGTAGGCTTCAGGGCCACAGACTGTGAAGTGCATTGGTCCTTTCTGCCCCCAGTGTTGCAAACCTGGAATAAAACCTGGATAACTGGGTATTTTTTGGGGAAGCAAACAGATCCAGGATTGGAGTTCCGAATCTTTCTGACAGCTCCTTGAATTGGTCTCTGTGTAGGCGACTCTGAGTTGTCAACCATGGCTCTACTGAGCCAGTCTGCCTGCCCATTTTCTCTCCCTGTGATGTGTTCTGCCTTGATGAAGACAAGATGTTCCTCTACCCGGCGGCCCAATTGTTTGGCCTCTCACATGAGGGCTCTGGAGTGCCCCCTTGGCAGTTGACATGGGCCTTGGTGGCCACATTGTCTGTCAGAATAAGTACGTGGTGACCCACAATCGTTTCCTGGAACCTTATGAGGACCAAGTGGGTTGCCCTGAGCTCCAGCCAATTGATGTTGTTCCTCAGGTCCAATTGAGACCAGTGCCCGTGTAATGAAATCGCAGGAACCTCTGGTATGATGGCAGGATAGGTATGTGGAGGTATGCCTCCGTAAGGTCTATGGATGTTAGGAAGTTGCCTTCTCATATGCTCCCCAGTATTGACTGGAGGGACTGCATCTTGAATTTTCTGTAAACCATATGTCTGTTTAACCTTTTCAGGTCCAGTATTGCTCTCCATCGCCACCCCCGAGGTCTTTAGAACTATAAACAGAATGGAGTAAAACCCCTGCTCCTGTTGGTCTTTTGGGACCGGTTAAATAGCCTGGATGTCTAGCAAGTGTTGGACTGCTGTTTCCATGAGGCTTCTTTTCACCTTGTCCCTTGAGATGGGGCAACTTATGAAGAAACTTGGGGTTGTGAAGAGGAATTTGAGGGCGAGGCCTAGTCTCACTGTATTCAGGACTCAGGTGCCTGTAGTGGTTGCTTCCCATTGATTGGCGAATAGGCTTAAGTGCCCACCCATGGGAGGGCTAGACCTGTCGTCACCTGGTGTGGCAAAAGGGGTGACAGCCTGTGCTCTGAAATGGTCACTTCCCATGGAAGTTTTGTCCATTCCTGTCTCTGAATCAGGATCTGTCCAGTTGCCATTCTTGTCTGTGGGTGTATGCCCTCTAGGATTGAAGGGCCAACCCCGTGTCTGTGGACAGAAAGGAAGGCCTGTGGAAATAAGGCGAGGGATGGCAGTCAGTTTGTCTATAAACTGAAGGAAGAATCTTCCTCCTGTCCTTAGTCTCCACCAACATGGGCTCTAGGGCCTCTCCAAACAGCTTGCTTCCCTTGAAGAGAGCAGAGGCTAGTTTTCGTTTATACTTCATGTCTACCTGCCAATGTCAAAGCCACAGAACTCGCGGGCCACTACCAAGGAAGCAATGGCCCTGGAAGTAAACTTTGCAGCATTCAAAGTGGCATCCGCTGAAAATTCCGCAGCTGCTATCAGTTTATTGATGTATTGATGTACTGGTGTAAGCGAAGGTCACTAGGGAAAACGTCGCCTGCATCTAGTGGAGCCCTGTTGAAAAATGCCCTGTTGAAAAAATGAGGCAGCTGTCGCTGCTTTGACAGCCCAGGCAGCTGCCTGATGCACCTTGTGGTGGATGAGCTCCAACTTCTTGTCCTCTGTCTTCAGAGCATCCTCTGCATTGTTAGGCAGGATGGTGGAGGATGTTAAGGCCGCTACTGTGCCATCTATAGTTGGAGGTTGCAGTGCCTTGGAGACATCTGGGGCCACATTATAAAATCTCTTGTCGTTCCCACTTGTGGGTGGGTATACCCTTGGTTGGGCCCATTGTTTTTGGACCACGTCTCAGAATAGATTAGGTAAGGGAATTTCCTCATTCTCCACGTTTGGCTCTAAAAAGAGCAACTCATCTTGGTCCATCAGGTCCAATGCGGACTCTGCTGTAGTTGAGTCAGCTCCCAAGTGTGCTGCTTCCTTGGCCTTAAACAGTAAGGATTTAAAGAGGGCTGGATGGAAGAGTCCTGTGAATGCTGGGGGATCAGGTGCCATCCCATTATCCTCCGAAAGTTCCATTTCTTTTTGATCTTCATCCCAAGAGCGATGCCTCATTCTGTATAGATGAAGGGATTGAGCATGATATTCAGAAGGTCTCCAAATCTCTTTGATGCTGTGATGCCCTCACTTAGTCTTGTTGCACAGGGTTTTCCAGTGCTACAGCCTGATGCCCCTATTGTAGGCCTGCAGCAATGGCCAGTGTTAAAGCTTCTGATATCAGAATTTTCATCCGGTCCATAATTTCAGGACTCTTACTCTTGTGGGCGAAGCTCCACTGCTGAAAACCATCACTGTTAGACCCCCCCTGCAATTTTTCTTACTGAGCAAATAGATCGACAGATGATGCTGTTAATATGTCTCTGCGCTACATCTTACATCATCTTGAATCTCCAAAGATCTACGCAAGGATCCTCTTTGTAGACTGCCACAACACTGTCAAACTACTTAATAAGACTATATTACTATTATTCTTCTCATCCTTCCTATTACCTATTTCTTCCCACTTATGACTATAACAGTGTTGCTCTTTACAATTTATATTTGATTTGTTTTCCTAGTATGTTTTGATTGCTTATTAGTAACTTATGTATGATTTGATTCTTATTAGTAACGTTTGACTATCACTATGTGTTGTAACTTATGATTCTTGATGAATGTATTTTTTTCTGATGTACACTTTGTATACTTATGTACAAAGACAAATTCCTTGTTGTCCAATCACACTTGGCCAATAAAGAATTCTATTCTATTCTATTCTATTCTATTCTATTCTATTCTATTCTATTCTATTCTATTCTATTCATCCTCCAAGATAAATTCTCCTTGTCATGGATCAAGGCAGTTGAGTCTGCCAAACTAGGTTTGCCCCCAGATTCAATACTCAAGACGGACTATGATCAAGCAAAACAAACCTTGCAACAAAGGGTGTAATAGGACATTGAAAGGCAAATTGACTTTGGGGGAAACTCCCCTGTTTCTGGCTCCAAATGCCATTAGATATGTTGTTACTCTTGTAAGCTATCTTAGCCAATTGGAGTCAGCAAACCATTGGAAAGTATTTTTGCTCTCACAGTGCCATCCACTTCCATCAGCCGTCCTGTACCGCAAGCATTGACTGAAAGACTCTTTTCCCATACCTCAGGAGAGATGAAGCCTGTGGGTCTTTTTACACAGAGAATCAGAAAAAATATACTCTGCCAATAATTGCTAGGTATTATATCCAGTGGTTGTTTAAAGATAAGCAGTCTATAACTACAGCACAGGTAGCTAGATTCTGCACAGTAGCACTGCGGATTCGTCGGTGTCTAATCTACCACAGTTATGTTTTATAACAAATGTGGCAAACCCTTTGCAGTGCTTTTTTCTTTCCTTTTTAGTATTAAACTGACAACAGGCCACACATTTTATAGATTGTAATTTTAGTACAGTTAGACCAAGTATAATTGACAGACTGGATTTTATCACTGATTTTAGTTATTATTCATTATTTTATACTAGAATTTTTAATTGTACATTTACTAAGTGTTTTTATTTGTTCTGGTCTCTGGTCAATGCCTGTAATAATAAACTGAAAACTGAATTGATTCCCAGTTGAAACTAAGGTTAAATCTGTCCATATGTTGTAAAATGAAAGAATTATCAACATATCTTCTGACTGCTATTAAGAAATATCAAAATAGCATGGTAAATCTCAAGGAACAGTTAGAACTGACCATCACACCAAAGCACATGGAGAGGCTGGTCACCACTATCGCGAATACTTCTCAGAGACATGCCAGAAAAAGGAAAACCAAATTTCAGGCTAACTGAAAAAAATCAGCTGAAGAAGCCCTTCCAGAATCTATTCTTTAATATCATGGTGTAGCTTTTCAGCAAGACTCCAGGAATTAACCACGTGGCAGCAACTTGCATCCTTTCCTACTGGTTTCATTGTTGACTTTCGGAAGAAGCCAGCAGAGAAAACTGCAAGTGACAATCCCATGATTGTGGGGCACTTAGCAACCCTTTGTTAAGTGCAAATGGGGTTCCAAACACCAAGATCACAATCACATGACTGCGGGATGCTGCCATTGCTGTATGTTTGGGCAGGGGTCATAAGTCCCTTTGTTCAGCACACTGTAATATTGAACAGTCACGGAATGAATGGTTGTAAGTCAAGAACTATCTGTAGTCCATCTTGTCTGTTTGTGTCTGATATATCTGGAAAGGCTGAAACAACTTTCACTGCTGAACTTCCCTAGAAAGTCAATTAGGAAGCCAGCAAGGAAAGTTGCTAGTCTTTCCCATTTGCATACTTTCTCCAAGCCCTCCTGCACTCATCCCATACCAACCACTCATGCACCCCCATGCACTCACCATGACCTATTCAGCACCTCTTCATGCACCTTCTTTGATCTGCATAGCTTTTTACATATGCTCACTTATCTGAGTATCCCTTTACAGACCACTCATGCCCTCTACCCATTCCACAACCTGCAGAATACCCCTCACATTCCTTGCACTCCCAAACGCCCTCCCTAGTCGAAGAGGCGCCTCTCATACATCATCCCCAACCTATACAGTGACCCATACACATCCTCCTCCATCCAGTAGCAGTAGGGCTTGGGACTTTCAACTTCCTGCTAGTTTCCCAACTGACTTTGGTTGTAGGAAGTTGTCCCACCTAACAATCATAGGATTCAGCTAACAATAGTAACTGAAAACTGCAGGGAGCAATGTAATCACACTTTATCATCACATCACTTAGAAACAGAAATTTTTTTCCCAATTGCTATGATAAGTCGAGGATTTTGTGATATTGTCATGATTAACTCTGAATCTATATTATTTTTGTATTTTATTAATACTAATCACTTCCTGCTTTACCCTTGTTAATTCCTGTTGAAGGATCACACATTCTTCTTCATTTTCCTTTTCAACAGCTTTAAATTTTTCGTTCATTTTTGCTTGCAATTTCCTGTGGGCTTCTTCAGCCTTCTGAGCTGCATTTAATGCCTTCTGTAGCTGTTCAATGGCTATAGAAAAAAAATACAACAAATATAAAATTAGATTGTGAAAATTCAGGCCAAAATTCAAATCCTCACATTAGATAATGTTTTCATCGAACTTTTTTTTTTTTTTAAAGCTCCAGGTTCTGCATTACACTTAGTATCCATTTTTAAAAATATTCTAAATCAGAGGTGTTAAACTCAAGGCCCGCAAAACAGATCCAGCCTGTGATGTGGTCATTATCTCACCCACAGAGCCACCCTAGAAACAACGGACAGGCCCATGGCACCTGGCCCAGCCCAGGTCGCCCAGATGCTGATCTACAACCTAGTGTGGCCATCCAGGCAGAACG
>NW_028262615.1:0-10621 GCF_049901715.1 Pseudonaja textilis | reverse complement strand
GGAGTTGGAGTCCATGGGTCTTAAGGCTTCCTTCCTGGCTGAGGAATTCTGGGAGTTGGAGTCCATGGGTCTTAAGGCTTCCTTCCTGGCTGAGGAATTCTGGGAGTTGGAGTCCATGGGTCTTAAGGCTTCCTTCCTGGCTGAGGAATTCTGGGAGTTGGAGTCCATGGGTCTTAAGGCTTCCTTCCTGGCTGAGGAATTCTGGGAGTTGGAGTCCATGGGTCTTAAGGCTTCCTTCCTGGCTGAGGAATTCTGGGAGTTGGAGTCCATGGGTCTTAAGGCTTCCTTCCTGGCTGAGGAATTCTGGGAGTTGGAGTCCATGGGTCTTAAGGCTTCCTTCCTGGCTGAGGAATTCTGGGAGTTGGAGTCCATGGGTCTTAAGGCTTCCTTCCTGGCTGAGGAATTCTGGGAGTTGGAGTCCATGGGTCTTAAGGCTTCCTTCCTGGCTGAGGAATTCTGGGAGTTGGAGTCCATGGGTCTTAAGGCTTCCTTCCTGGCTGAGGAATTCTGGGAGTTGGAGTCCATGGGTCTTAAGGCTTCCTTCCTGGCTGAGGAATTCTGGGAGTTGGAGTCCATGGGTCTTAAGGATTCCTTCCTGGCTGAGGAATTCTGGGAGTTGGAGTCCATGGGTCTTAAGGCTTCCTTCCTGGCTGAGGAATTCTGGGAGTTGGAGTCCATGGGTCTTAAGGCTTCCTTCCTGGCTGAGGAATTCTGGGAGTTGGAGTCCATGGGTCTTAAGGCTTCCTTCCTGGCTGAGGAATTCTGGGAGTTGGAGTCCATGGGTCTTAAGGCTTCCTTCCTGGCTGAGGAATTCTGGGAGTTGGAGTCTATGGGTCTTAAGGCTTCCTTCCTGGCTGAGGAATTCTGGGAGTTGGAGTCCATGGGTCTTAAGGCTTCCTTCCTGGCTGAGGAATTCTGGGAGTTGGAGTCCATGGGTCTTAAGGCTTCCTTCCTGGCTGAGGAATTCTGGGAGTTGGAGTCCATGGGTCTTAAGGCTTCCTTCCTGGCTGAGGAATTCTGGGAGTTGGAGTCCATGGGTCTTAAGGCTTCCTTCCTGGCTGAGGAATTCTGGGAGTTGGAGTCCATGGGTCTTAAGGCTTCCTTCCTGGCTGAGGAAATTCTGGGAGTTGGAGTCCATGGGTCTTAAGGCTTCCTTCCTGGCTGAGGAATTCTGGGAGTTGGAGTCCATGGGTCTTAAGGCTTCCTTCCTGGCTGAGGAATTCTGGGAGTTGGAGTCCATGGGTCTTAAGGCTTCCTTCCTGGCTGAGGAATTCTGGGAGTTGGAGTCCATGGGTCTTAAGGCTTCCTTCCTGGCTGAGGAATTCTGGGAGTTGGAGTCCATGGGTCTTAAGGCTTCCTTCCTGGCTGAGGAATTCTGGGAGTTGGAGTCCATGGGTCTTAAGGCTTCCTTCCTGGCTGAGGAATTCTGGGAGTTGGAGTCCATGGGTCTTAAGGCTTCCTTCCTGGCTGAGGAATTCTGGGAGTTGGAGTCCATGGGTCTTAAGGCTTCCTTCCTGGCTGAGGAATTCTGGGAGTTGGAGTCCATGGGTCTTAAGGCTTCCTTCCTGGCTGAGGAATTCTGGGAGTTGGAGTCCATGGGTCTTAAGGCTTCCTTCCTGGCTGAGGAATTCTGGGAGTTGGAGTCCATGGGTCTTAAGGCTTCCTTCCTGGCTGAGGAATTCTGGGAGTTGGAGTCCATGGGTCTTAAGGCTTCCTTCCTGGCTGAGGAATTCTGGGAGTTGGAGTCCATGGGTCTTAAGGCTTCCTTCCTGGCTGAGAAATTCTGGGAGTTGGAGTCCATGGGTCTTAAGGCTTCCTTCCTGGCTGAGGAATTCTGGGAGTTGGAGTCTATGGGTCTTAAGGCTTCCTTCCTGGCTGAGGAATTCTGGGAGTTGGAGTCCATGGGTCTTAAGGCTTCCTTCCTGGCTGAGGAATTCTGGGAGTTGGAGTCCATGGGTCTTAAGGCTTCCTTCCTGGCTGAGGAATTCTGGGAGTTGGAGTCCATGGGTCTTAAGGCTTCCTTCCTGGCTGAGGAATTCTGGGAGTTGGAGTCCATGGGTCTTAAGGCTTCCTTCCTGGCTGAGGAATTCTGGGAGTTGGAGTCCATGGGTCTTAAGGCTTCCTTCCTGGCTGAGGAATTCTGGGAGTTGGAGTCCATGGGTCTTAAGGCTTCCTTCCTGGCTGAGGAATTCTGGGAGTTGGAGTCCATGGGTCTTAAGGCTTCCTTCCTGGCTGAGGAATTCTGGGAGTTGGAGTCCATGGGTCTTAAGGCTTCCTTCCTGGCTGAGGAATTCTGGGAGTTGGAGTCCATGGGTCTTAAGGCTTCCTTCCTGGCTGAGGAATTCTGGGAGTTGGAGTCCATGGGTCTTAAGGCTTCCTTCCTGGCTGAGGAATTCTGGGAGTTGGAGTCCATGGGTCTTAAGGCTTCCTTCCTGGCTGAGGAATTCTGGGAGTTGGAGTCCATGGGTCTTAAGGCTTCCTTCCTGGCTGAGGAATTCTGGGAGTTGGAGTCCATGGGTCTTAAGGATTCCTTCCTGGCTGAGGAATTCTGGGAGTTGGAGTCCATGGGTCTTAAGGATTCCTTCCTGGCTGAGGAATTCTGGGAGTTGGAGTCCATGGGTCTTAAGGCTTCCTTCCTGGCTGAGGAATTCTGGGAGTTGGAGTCCATGGGTCTTAAGGCTTCCTTCCTGGCTGAGGAATTCTGGGAGTTGGAGTCCATGGGTCTTAAGGCTTCCTTCCTGGCTGAGGAATTCTGGGAGTTGCAGTCCATGGGTCTTAAGGCTTCCTTCCTGGCTGAGAAATTCTGGGAGTTGGAGTCCATGGGTCTTAAGGCTTCCTTCCTGGCTGAGGAATTCTGGGAGTTGAGTCTATGGGTCTTAAGGCTTCCTTCCTGGCTGAGGAATTCTGGGAGTTGGAGTCTATGGGTCTTAAGGCTTCCTTCCTGGCTGAGGAATTCTGGGAGTTGGAGTCCATGGTCTGAAGGATTCCTTCCTGGCTGAGGAATTCTGGGAGTTGAGTCCATGGGTCTTAAGGCTTCCTTCCTGGCTGAGGAATTCTGGGAGGTGGAGTCCATGGGTCTGAAGGCTTCCTTCCTGGCGAGGAATTCTGGGAGTTGCAGTTCATGGGTCTTAAGGCTTCCTTCCTGGCTGAGGAATTCTGGGAGGTGGAGTCCATAGGTCTTAAGGATTCCTTCCTGGCAGGGGAATTCTGGGAGTTGGAGTCCATGGGTCTTAAGGATTCCTTCCTGGCCAAGGAATTCTGGGAGTTGCAGTTCAGGGGTCTTAACGCTTCCTTCCTAGCTGAGGAATTCTGGGAGTTGGAGTCCCTGGGTCTAAAAGCTTCCTTCCTGGCAGGAGAATTCTGGGAGTTGGAGTCCATGGGTCTTAAGGATTCCTTCCTGAGTGAGGAATTCTGGGAGTTGGAGTCCATGGGTCTTAAGGCTTCCTTCCTGGCTGAGGAATTCTGGGAGTTGGAGTCCATCGGTCTTAATCCTTCATTCCTGGCAGGGAATTCTGGGAGTTGGAGTCCATGGGGCTTAATGCTTCTTTCCTGGCTGAGAAATTCTGGGAGTTGGAGTCCATAGGTCTTAAGGATTCCTTCCTGGCTGAGGAATTCTGGGAGTTGGAGTCTATGGGTCTTAAGGCTTCCTTCGTGGCTGAGGAATTCTGGGAGTTGGAGTCTATGGGTCTTAAGGATTCCTTCCTGGCTGAGGAATTCTGGGAGTTGTAGTCTATGGGTCTTAAGGCTTCCTTCTGGCTGAGGAATTCTGGGAGTTGTAGTCTATGGGTCTTAAGCTTCCTTCCTGGCTGAGGAATTCTGGGAGTTGCACATCATGGGTCTTAAGGCTTCCTTCCTGGCTGAGAAATTCTGGGAGTTGCAGTCCATAGGGTCTTAAGGATTCCTTCCTGGCTGAGGAATTCTGGGAGTTGGAGTCCATGGGTCTTAAGGCTTCCTTCCTGGCTGAGGAATTCTGGGAGTTGCAGTTCATGGGTCTTAAGGCTTCCTTCCTGGCTGAGAAATTCTGGGAGTTGGAGTCCATGGGTCTTAAGGCTTCCTTCCTGGCTGAGGAATTCTGGGAGTTGCAGTCCATGGGTCTTAAGGCTTCCTTCCTGGCTGAGGAATTCTGGGAGTTGCAGTCCATGGGTCTTAAGGCTTCCTTCCTGGCTGAGGAATTCTGGGAGTTGGAGTCCATGGGTCTTAAGGCTTCCTTCCTGGCTGAGGAATTCTGGGAGTTGGAGTCCATGGGTCTTAAGGCTTCCTTCCTGGCTGAGGAATTCTGGGAGTTAGAGTCCATGGGTCTTAAGGCTTCCTTCCTGGCTGAGGAATTCTGGGAGTTGGAGTCCATGGGTCTTAAGGCTTCCTTCCTGGCTGAGGAATTCTGGGAGTTGTAGTCTATGGGTCTTAAGGCTTCCTTCCTGGCTGAGGAATTCTGGGAGTTGTAGTCCATGGGTCTTAAGGCTTCCTTCCTGGCTGAGGAATTCTGGGAGTTGGAGTCTATGGGTCTTAAGGATGCCTTCCTGGCAGAGGAATTCTGGGAGTTGGAGTCTATGGGTCTTCAGGATGCCTTACTGGCAGGGGAATTCTGGGAGTCTGAGTCCATGGGTCTTAAGGCTTCCTTCTTGGCTGAGGAATTCTGGGAGTTGTAGTCTATGGGTCTTAAGGATGCCTTACTGGCAGGGGAATTCTGGGAGAAGGAGTCTATGGGTCTTAAGGCTTCCTTCCGGGCTGAGGAATTCTGGGAGTTGGAGTCTATGGCTCTTAAGGATGCCTTACTGACAGGGGAATTCTGAGAGTTGGAGTCTATGGGTCTTCAGGATGCCTTACTGGCAGGGGAATTCTGGGAGTCTGAGTCCATGGGTCTTAAGGCTTCCTTCCGGGCTGAGGAATTCTGGGAGTTGGAGTGTATGGGTTTTAAGGATGCCTTACTGGCAGGGGAATTCTGGGAGAAGGAGTCTATGGGTCTTAAGGATTCCTTCTTGGCTGAGGAATTCTGGGAGTTGGAGTCTATGGGTCTTAAGGATTCCTTCCTGCCAGAGGAATTCTGGGAGTTGGAGTCCATGGGTCTTAAGGCTTCCTTCCTGGCTGAGAAATTCTGGGAGTTGGAGTCCATGGGTCTTAAGGCTTCCTTCCTGGCTGAGGAATTCTGGGAGTTCCAGTCCATGGGTCTTAAGGCTTCCTTCCTGGCTGAGAAATATTGGGAGTTGGAGTCCATGGGGCTTAAGGCTTCCTTCCTGGCTGAGGAATTCTGGGAGTTGTAGTCTATGGGTCTTAAGGCTTCCTTCGTGGCTGAGGAATTCTGGGAGTTGGAGTCTATGGGTCTTAAGGCTTCCTTCCTGGCTGAGGAATTCTGGGAGGTGGAGTCCATAGGTCTGAAGGATTCCTTCCTGGCTGAGGAATTCTGGGAGTTAGAGTCCATGGGTCTTAAGGCTTCCTTCCTGGCTGAGGAATTCTGGGAGGTGGAGTCCATAGGTCTGAAGGCTTCCTTCCTGGCCGAGGAAATTCTGGGAGTTGCAGTTCATGGGTCTTAAGGCTTCCTTCCTGGCTGAGGAATTCTGGGAGGTGGAGTCCATAGGTCTGAAGGATTCCTTCCTGGCAGGGGAATTCTGGGAGTTGGAGTCCATGGGTCTTAAGGATTCCTTCCTGGCCAAGGAATTCTGGGAGTTGCAGTTCAGGGGTCTTAACGCTTCCTTCCTAGCTGAGGAATTCTGGGAGTTGGAGTCCCTGGGTCTAAAAGCTTCCTTCCTGGCAGGAGAATTCTGGGAGTTGGAGTCCATGGGTCTTAAGGATTCCTTCCTGAGTGAGGAATTCTGGGAGTTGGAGTCCATGGGTCTTAAGGCTTCTTTCCTGGCTGAGGAATTCTGGGAGTTGCAGTCCATGGGTCTTAAGGCTTCCTTCCTGGCTGAGAAATTCTGGGAGTTGGAGTCCATGGGGCTTAAGGCTTCCTTCCTGGCTGAGGAATTCTGGGAGTTGTAGTCTATGGGTCTTAAGGCTTCCTTCGTGGCTGAGGAATTCTGGGAGTTGGAGTCTATGGGTCTTAAGGCTTCCTTCCTGGCTGAGGAATTCTGGGAGGTGGAGTCCATAGGTCTGAAGGATTCCTTCCTGGCTGAGGAATTCTGGGAGTTAGAGTCCATGGGTCTTAAGGCTTCCTTCCTGGCTGAGGAATTCTGGGAGGTGGAGTCCATAGGTCTGAAGGCTTCTTTCCTGGCCGAGGAAATTCTGGGAGTTGCAGTTCATGGGTCTTAAGGCTTCCTTCCTGGCTGAGGAATTCTGGGAGGTGGAGTCCATAGGTCTGAAGGATTCCTTCCTGGCAGGGGAATTCTGGGAGTTGGAGTCCATGGGTCTTAAGGATTCCTTCCTGGCCAAGGAATTCTGGGAGTTGCAGTTCAGGGGTCTTAACGCTTCCTTCCTAGCTGAGGAATTCTGGGAGTTGGAGTCCCTGGGTCTAAAAGCTTCCTTCCTGGCAGGAGAATTCTGGGAGTTGGAGTCCATGGGTCTTAAGGATTCCTTCCTGAGTGAGGAATTCTGGGAGTTGGAGTCCATGGGTCTTAAGGCTTCCTTCCTGGCTGAGGAATTCTGGGAGTTGGAGTCCATCGGTCTTAATCCTTCATTCCTGGCAGGGAAATTCTGGGAGTTGGAGTCCATGGGGCTTAATGCTTCTTTCCTGGCTGAGAAATTCTGGGAGTTGGAGTCCATAGGTCTTAAGGATTCCTTCCTGGCTGAGGAATTCTGGGAGTTGGAGTCTATGGGTCTTAAGGCTTCCTTCGTGGCTGAGGAATTCTGAAAGTTGGAGTCTATGGGTCTTAAGGATTCCTTCCTGGCTGAGGAATTCTGGGAGTTGTAGTCTAAGGGTCTTAAGGCTTCCTTCTTGGCTGAGGAATTCTGGGAGTTGTAGTCTATGGGTCTTAAGGCTTCCTTCCTGGCTGAGGAATTCTGGGAGTTGGAGTCTATGGGTCTGAAGGCTTCCTTCCTGGCCGAGGAATTCTGGGAGTTGCACATCATGGGTCTTAAGGCTTCCTTCCTGGCTGAGAAATTCTGGGAGTTGCAGTCCATAGGTCTTAAGGATTCCTTCCTGGCTGAGGAATTCTGGGAGTTGGAGTCCATGGGTCTTAAGGCTTCCTTCCTGGCTGAGGAATTCTGGGAGTTGCAGTTCATGGGTCTTAAGGCTTCCTTCCTGGCTGAGAAATTCTGGGAGTTGGAGTCCATGGGTCTTAAGGCTTCCTTCCTGGCTGAGGAATTCTGGGAGTTGCAGTTCATGGGTCTTAAGGCTTCCTTCCTGGCTGAGAAATTCTGGGAGTTGCAGTCCATAGGTCTTAAGGATTCCTTCCTGGCTGAGGAATTCTGGGAGTTGGAGTCCATGGGTCTTAAGGCTTCCTTCCTGGCTGAGGAATTCTGGGAGTTGGAATCCATGGGTCTTAAGGCTTCCTTCCTGGCTGAGGAATTCTGGGAGTTAGAGTCCATGGGTCTTAAGGCTTCCTTCCTGGCTGAGGAATTCTGGGAGTTGGAATCCATGGGTCTTAAGGATTCCTTCCTGGCTGAGGAATTCTGGGAGTTGTAGTCTAAGGGTCTTAAGGCTTCCTTCTTGGCTGAGGAATTCTGGGAGTTGTAGTCTATGGGTCTTAAGGCTTCCTTCCTGGCTGAGGAATTCTGGGAGTTGGAGTCTATGGGTCTTCAGGATGCCTTACTGGCAGGGGAATTCTGGGAGTCTGAGTCCATGGGTCTTAAGGCTTCCTTCCGGGCTGAGGAATTCTGGGAGTTGGAGTCTATGGGTCTTAAGGATGCCTTACTGGCAGGGGAATTCTGGGAGTTGGAGTCTATGGGTCTTAAGGATGCCTTACTGGCAGGGGAATTCTGGGAGTTGGAGTCCATGGGTCTTAAGGCTTCCTTCCTGGCTGAGGAATTCTGGGAGTTGGAGTCTATGGGTCTTAAGGATTCCTTCCTGGCTGAGGAATTCTGGGAGTTGTAGTCTAAGGGTCTTAAGGCTTCCTTCCTGGCTGAGGAATTCTGGGAGTTGGAGTCTATGGGTCTTAAGGCTTCCTTCCTGGCTGAGGAATTCTGGGAGTTGGAGTCCATGGGTCTTAAGGCTTCCTTCCTGGCTGAGGAATTCTGGGAGTTGGAGTCCATGGGTCTTAAGGCTTCCTTCCTGGCTGAGGAATTCTGGGAGTTGGAGTCCATGGGTCTTAAGGCTTCCTTCCTGGCTGAGGAATTCTGGGAGTTGCAGTCCATGGGTCTTAAGGCTTCCTTCCTGGCTGAGGAATTCTGGGAGTTGCAGTCCATGGGTCTTAAGGCTTCCTTCCTGGCTGAGGAATTCTGGGAGTTGGAGTCCATGGGTCTTAAGGCTTCCTTCCTGGCTGAGGAATTCTGGGAGTTGCAGTCCATGGGTCTTAAGGCTTCCTTCCTGGCTGAGGAATTCTGGGAGGGTGGAGTCCATGGGTCTTAAGGCTTCCTTCCTGGCTGAGAGAATTCTGGGAGTTGAGTCCATGGGTCTTAAGGCTTCCTTCCTGGCTGAGGAATTCTGGGAGTTGGAGTCCATGGGTCTTAAGGCTTCCTTCCTGGCTGAGGAATTCTGGGAGTTGGAGTCCATGGGTCTTAAGGCTTCCTTCCTGGCTGAGGAATTCTGGGAGTTGGAGTCCATGGGTCTTAAGGCTTCCTTCCTGGCTGAGGAATTCTGGGAGTTGGAGTCCATGGGTCTTAAGGATTCCTTCCTGGCTGAGGAATTCTGGGAGTTGAGTCCATGGGTCTTAAGGCTTCCTTCCTGGCTGAGGAATTCTGGGAGTTGGAGTCTATGGGTCTTAAGGATTCCTTCCTGGCTGAGGAATTCTGGGAGTTGGAGTCCATGGGTCTTAAGGCTTCCTTCCTGGCTGAGGAATTCTGGGAGTCTGAGTCCATGGGTCTTAAGGCTTCCTTCCGGGCTGAGGAATTCTGGGAGTTGGAGTCTATGGGTCTTAAGGATTCCTTCCTGCCAGAGGAATTCTGGGAGTTGGAGTCCATGGGTCTTAAGGATTCCTTCCTGGCTGAGGAATTCTGGGAGTTGGAGTCTATGGGTCTTAAGGCTTCCTTCCTGGCTGAGGAATTCTGGGAGTTGGAGTCCATGGGTCTTAAGGATTCCTTCCTGGCTGAGGAATTCTGGGAGTTGGAGTCTATGGGTCTTAAGGATTCCTTCCTGGCTGAGGAATTCTGGGAGTTGGAGTCCATGGGTCTTAAGGCTTCCTTCCTGGCTGAGGAATTCTGGGAGTTGGAGTCCATGGGTCTTAAGGCTTCCTTCCTGGCTGAGGAATTCTGGGAGTTGGAGTCCATGGGTCTTAAGGCTTCCTTCCTGGCTGAGGAATTCTGGGAGTTGGAGTCCATGGGTCTTAAGGCTTCCTTCCTGGCTGAGGAATTCTGGGAGTTGGAGTCCATGGGTCTTAAGGCTTCCTTCCTGGCTGAGGAATTCTGGGAGTTGGAGTCCATGGGTCTTAAGGCTTCCTTCCTGGCTGAGGAATTCTGGGAGTTGGAGTCCATGGGTCTTAAGGCTTCCTTCCTGGCTGAGGAATTCTGGGAGTTGGAGTCCATGGGTCTTAAGGCTTCCTTCCTGGCTGAGGAATTCTGGGAGTTGGAGTCTATGGGTCTTAAGGCTTCCTTCCTGGCTGAGGAATTCTGGGAGTTGGAGTCTATGGGTCTTAAGATTCCTTCCTGGCTGAGGAATTCTGGGAGTTGGAGTCCATGGGTCTTAAGGCTTCCTTCCTGGCTGAGGAATTCTGGGAGTTGGAGTCCATGGGTCTTAAGGCTTCCTTCCTGGCTGAGGAATTCTGGGAGTTGGAGTCCATGGGTCTTAAGGCTTCCTTCCTGGCTGAGGAATTCTGGGAGTTGGAGTCCATGGGTCTTAAGGCTTCCTTCCTGGCTGAGGAATTCTGGGAGTTGGAGTCCATGGGTCTTAAGGCTTCCTTCCTGGCTGAGGAATTCTGGGAGTTGGAGTCCATGGGTCTTAAGGCTTCCTTCCTGGCTGAGGAATTCTGGGAGTTGGAGTCCATGGGTCTTAAGGCTTCCTTCCTGGCTGAGGAATTCTGGGAGTTGGAGTCCATGGGTCTTAAGGCTTCCTTCCTGGCTGAGGAATTCTGGGAGTTGGAGTCCATGGGTCTTAAGGCTTCCTTCCTGGCTGAGGAATTCTGGGAGTTGGAGTCCATGGGTCTTAAGGCTTCCTTCCTGGCTGAGGAATTCTGGGAGTTGGAGTCCATGGGTCTTAAGGCTTCCTTCCTGGCTGAGGAATTCTGGGAGTTGGAGTCCATGGGTCTTAAGGCTTCCTTCCTGGCTGAGGAATTCTGGGAGTTGGAGTCCATGGGTCTTAAGGCTTCCTTCCTGGCTGAGGAATTCTGGGAGTTGGAGTCTATGGGTCTTAAGGATTCCTTCCTGGCTGAGGAATTCTGGGAGTTGGAGTCCATGGGTCTTAAGGCTTCCTTCCTGGCTGAGGAATTCTGGGAGTTGGAGTCCATGGGTCTTAAGGATTTCCTTCCTGGCTGAGGAATTCTGGGAGTTGGAGTCCATGGGTCTTAAGGCTTCCTTCCTGGCTGAGGAATTCTGGGAGTTGGAGTCCATGGGTCTTAAGGCTTCCTTCCTGGCTGAGGAATTCTGGGAGTTGGAGTCCATG
>NW_028262614.1:0-10621 GCF_049901715.1 Pseudonaja textilis | reverse complement strand
GCTTCTGTCTCCGGCTCTGTGCTTCTCAGAGTAATGTGAGATTGCAGCTGCTTCCTCCTTTTAACTGCCAGTGGGGTGGGACTTGATTGGGTGGGGGCTTGGCTGTGTTCTGATTGGGTGGGGTGTGTTCTCATTGGTAGGGGTTTGGCTGTGTTCTGATTGGTTGGGGGTTGGCACGTGTTCTGATTGGTTGGAGCGTGTTCTGTTCAGGTGGGCTTGGTTGTGCTCAGGTTAGTCTTAGTTGCTGGGGGATTTGAGCTGGTGAGTTGTGATCTTGCTGTTTGGCTTGAGTTATTGGTCCTTCTGCATCTTCATAGTGGGTGTCGGTTTGCTTCATGTATGGCTCGGAGGGTTTGAAGTGGGTAGTGATGCAGCTGCCGTGCAGCTTCTGGTCCATAAGTCGTGTCTCATCTTCTGAGTGGGTGGGAGTCTGTTTTTCTACATGGAAGTGTGGTGGTGGCATCTTGTGTGGCTCTCATGGGTGTGGGTCTGGTGTCCTTCTTCATGTTGGGTACTCGTCTGTTCATGAGGCGGGTTTCAAATGGCTGGAAGGCGGGAGGTGTCATCTCGTTTGTTCATGCTGTGTGGGCGTTTTTCTATCTCTATGGCTTCTCTGATTATTCTGCTGTTGAAGTGTTCGGTTTTGGCGATAGTTCTGGTATTTTTAAAATCAATTTCATGTCCTGTGGCTTTGAGGTGTTGGACCAGGGAAGAGGTCGTTTCTTCTTTTTTTTTTTTTTGATTGAGTTCTTATGTTCTTCAATCGTGCACTTATTCTTCTCTTAGTTTGTCCAATGTATGTGGTAGGGCAGGCAGTGCAGGGGATTTCATATACTCCTTGGTTTTCTAATTCGATTTTGTCTTTGGGGTTTCTTAGGATGGTGGATATTTTTCTGTTTGTGCAGAATGCTGTTTTGATGTTGTGTTTTTGGAGGATCTTGCTAATTTTGTCTGTAGTGCCTTTTATATATGGGAGGAGGGCTTTGCCGTTTTCTTGTTCTCTGTCTTGGATTTTGGTTGGGGTTTCTTTTTGGATTAGGTGGGTAATCTTCTTTCTTTGGAATCCATTGGCTGCAAATACGTTGGTGAGAGTGTGTAGTTCGGTTTTTGGTGTTGTTCATCGGCTAAGCATTTTGTTCTGGAGATGAGTGTCTTGGCTACGGAATTGATCTGTGCTGGGTGGTGGTGTGAGAGTGCATGTAGATAGCGGTTAGTATGTGTTTTCTTCTGGTAGATGGTGTGTCCTAGGGAGCCATTGGATCTTTTGTATACCAAGACATCTAGGAAGGAAGTTGGTTGTTGGCTTCTGTTTCCATGGTGAATTGTATTTTGGGGTGTAGGCTGTTGAGGTGTGTGAGGAAGTTGTTCAGTTTTTCTTTCCCATGTGGCCAGATGATGAAGGTGTCATCTACGATATCTGAGCCAGAGTTTGGGTTTGTGGTCGTATTTTCTAGAGCTTGTGTTTCAAAGTGTTCCATGTAGAGGTTTGCGATGACAGGTGAGAGGGTGATCCCATGGGTGCTCCTTCTATTTGTTTGTATTTTTGTCCATTGTAGGTGAAGTATGTATTGGATAGGCAGTGGTTGGTTAGATCTAGGATGTGCTTGGGGGGTTGGATTTGTTTTGGATGGCTGTCAAGGCTTCTTTTATTGGCACTTGGGTGAAGAGGGATATGACATGAAGCTTACTAGTAGGTCGCTAGGTTGTAAGTTTTGTTTCTTTATGATCTCGATGAATTGGAATGAGTTTCTTACGTGTGAGTTGATGGATTCTGCATAAGGTTGTAGTTGTTTGGCGAGAAATTTGGCTAGGTTTTGTAGAGGTGAGCCTATGGAGCTGACTATTGGTCTGAGTGGGGTTCCTTCTTTGTGTATTTTGGGGAGACCATAAAGCTTGGGGCATCTGGATGATTTTCTCTGGGTATGATTCGTTGCTGGATTTCTTCACTGATGGGGAGGCTTTTATTTTGGATTTGGTAGTTTTTCTAGGTAGGTGGTGGGGTCTGTCTTTAGGGGTTTGTATGCGGGGTCTTGGAGTAGGTTGGTTAACTTGGTTTGGTAGTCAGATGTGTTCCTAACCACTGTCGCATTGCCCTTGTCTGCTGGTAGAATTATTATGCTGGTGTCTTCTTTCAGGTTAAGTAGTGCAGTTCGTTCTTCTTTGGATAAGTTGCTTTTGGGTGGTTTGCTAGTGCAGAGGATGTTGGTGATTTCAAGTCTGATTTTGTTAGCATCATCAGGGTTGGTTTTGGTCAGGCTGGTTTCAACTCCGCATATGATGGTTTCTGTGGGGATGTGTTTGGGAGCGACAGCAAAGTTGAATCCTTTTGAAAGGACCTTGGTTTCAGCTTCAGTGAGGATCTTGTCTGAGATGTTGTGCACTGTTTGTTTCATGTGTGGCTGTGGGGGGAGGAGTTGGTTTCTGGCGTTGTTGTAGTTTCCTGAGTTTGTTGGTGTGTGTGTCTGTCTTGAGGGTGGTCTGTGTTTCGGCTCTCCAGACAGCGAGTTGTTTGGATTTGTCCCAAAGTAGAGGGTGAATCTTGTTGCTGAGTCTGAGGTGGAGTGTGAGGAGATCTTTGTTGATTTGGTCTAGGAGAAACCTTTTTGTGTGAAGTTCATTTCTAATTAGGGCCAGTTCTGTTCTTTTTAGGATGCGTTTGGTGGCTGCTGTGTTGGTGTGGAATTTCAATTGGAAGCTTGTGGGAATTAAATTTTGATCTCGGCAGTTGCATAAGAATGCAAGGTCACATAAAATGGAGGCTCTTTGGACTTCAAGTTTTTCATAAGTCCTGGTCAGATGGTGGGTTTCCTCCCCGTAGAGGTGCAGTATTTGTTTTCTGAGGTTCTCGCGGGTATTTGTATGTGGATCTTTGGTTGTTCGGGTTTTCTCCCGCGTAAGATTCGAAGTATCTAGGCAACGTTTCGATGAAGTCTCATTCATCATCTTCAGGCTTCTGTCTCCGGCTCTGTGCTTCTCAGAGTAATGTGAGATTGCAGCTGCTTCCTCCTTTTAACTGCCAGTGGGGGTGGGACTTGATTGGGTGGGGGCTTGGCTGTGTTCTGATTGGGTGGGGTGTGTTCTCATTGGTAGGGGTTTGGCTGTGTTCTGATTGGTTGGGGGTTAGCCGTGTTCTGATTGGTTGGGCGTGTTCTGTTCAGGTGGGGGCTTGGTTGTGCTCAGGTTAGTCTTAGTTGCTGGGGGATTTGAGCTGGTGAGTTGTGATCTTGCTGTTTGGCTTGAGTTCGTGGTCCTTCTGCATCTTCATAGTGGGTGTCGGTTTGCTTCATGTATGGCTCGGAGGGTTTGAAGTGGGTAGTGATGCAGCTGCCGTGCAGCTTCTGGTCCATGGTCGTGTCTCATCTTCTGAGTGGGTGGGAGTCTGTTTTCTACATGGAAGTGTGGTGGTGGCATCTTGTGTGGCTCTCATGGGTGTGGGTCTGGTGTCCTTCTTCATGTTAGGTACTCGTCTGTTCATGAGGGCGGGTTTCCAAATGGCTGGAAGGCGGGAGGTGTCATCTCGTTTGTTCATGCTGTGTGGGCGTTTTTCTATCTCTATGGCTTCTCTGATTATTCTGCTGTTGAAGTGTTCGGTTTTGGCGATAGTTCTGGTATTTTTAAAATCAATTTCATGTCCTGTGGCTTTGAGGTGTTGGACCAGGGAAGAGGTCGTTTCTTCTTTTTTTTTTGATTGAGTTCTTATGTTCTTCAATGCGTGCACTTATTCTTCTCTTAGTTTGTCCAATGTATGTGGTAGGGCAGGCAGTGCAGGGGATTTCATATACTCCTTGGTTTTCTAATTCGATTTTGTCTTTGGGGTTTCTTAGGATGGTGGATATTTTTCTGTTTGTGCAGAATGCTGTTTTGATGTTGTGTTTTTGGAGGATCTTGCTAATTTTGTCTGTAGTGCCTTTTATATATGGGAGGAGGGCTTTGCCGTTTTCTTGTTCTCTGTCTTGGATTTTGGTTGGGGTTTCTTTTTGGATTAGGTGGGTAATCTTCTTTCTTTGGAATCCATTGGCTGCAAGTACGTTGGTGAGAGTGTGTAGTTCGGTTTTTTGGTGTTGTTCATCGGCTAAGCATTTTGTTCTGGAGATGAGTGTCTTGGCTACGGAATTGATCTGTGCTGGGTGGTGGTGTGAGAGTGCATGTAGATAGCGGTTAGTATGTGTTTTCTTCTGGTAGATGGTGTGTCCTAGGGAGCCATTGGATCTTTTGTATACCAAAACATCTAGGAAGGGAAGTTGGTTGTTGGTTTCTGTTTCCATGGTGAATTGTATTTTGGGGTGTAGGCTGTTGAGGTGTGTGAGGAAGTTGTTCAGTTTTTCTTTCCCATGTGGCCAGATGATGAAGGTGTCATCTACGTATCTGAGCCAGAGTTTGGGTTTGTGGTCGTATTTTTCTAGAGCTTGTGTTTCAAAGTGTTCCATGTAGAGGTTTGCGATGACAGGTGAGAGGGGTGATCCCATGGGTGCTCCTTCTATTTGTTTGTATTTTTGTCCATTGTAGGTGAAGTATGTATTGGATAGGCAGTGGTTGGTTAGATCTAGGATGTGCTTGGGGGGGTTGGATTTGTTTTGGATGGCTGTCAAGGCTTCTTTTATTAGCACTTGGGTGAAGAGGATATGACATCGAAGCTTACTAGTAGGTCGCTAGGTTGTAAGTTTTGTTTCTTTATGATCTCGATGAATTGGAATGAGTTTCTTACGTGTGAGTTGATGGATTCTGCATAAGGTTGTAGTTGTTTGGCGAGAATTTGGCTAGGTTTTGTAGAGGTGAGCCTATGGAGCTGACTATTGGTCTGAGTGGGGTTCCTTCTTTGTGTATTTTGGGAGACCATAAAGCTTGGGGCATCTGGATGATTTTTCTCTGGGTATGATTCGTTGCTGGATTTCTTCACTGATGGGAGAGGCTTTTATTTTGGATTTGGTAGTTTTCTATGGTAGGTGGTGGGTCTGTCTTTAGGGTTTGTATGCGGGGTCTTGGAGTAGGTTGGTTAACTTGGTTTTGATGTCAGATGTGTTCATAACCACTGCTTCACGTACGTATGTCTGGTAGAAGATTATTATGCTGGTGTCTTCTTTCAGGTTAAGTAGTGCAGTTAAGTTCTTCTTTGGATAAGTTGCTTTTGGGTGGTTGCTAGTGCAGGATGTTGGTGATTTCAAGTCTGATTTTGTTAGCATCATCAGGGTTGGTTTTAGGTGAAACAATTTCGCTCCGCATATGATGGTTTCTGTGGGGATGTGTTTGGGGCGAGCAGCAAGAAGTTGAATCCTTTTGAGGACTTGGTTTAACTAGTGAGGATCTTGTCTGGGATGTTGCTACTGTTGCTTTCATGTGTGGCTGTGGGGGGAAGGTTAGTTTCTGGCATTGTTGTGAACTCCTGGTTTGTTGGTGTGTGTCTGTCTTGGTGGTGTTTTTGATATTTTGTATGATATGTGATCTTTGGTTGTTCGGGTTTTCTCCCGTAAGATTCGAAGTATCTGAGGCAGCGTTTCGATGAAGTCTCATTCATCATCTTCAGGCTTCTGTCTCCGGCTCTGTGCTTCTCAGAGTAATGTGAGATTGCAGCTGCTTCCTCCTTTTAACTGCCAGTGGGGTGGGACTTGATTGGGTGGGGGCTTGGCTGTGTTCTGATTGGGTGGGGTGTGTTCTCATTGGTAGGGGTTTGGCTGTGTTCTGATTGGTTGGGGGTTAGCCGTGTTCTGATTGGTTGGAGGCGTGTTCTGTTCAGGTGGGGAGCTTGGTTGTGCTCAGGTTAGTCTTAGTTGCTGGGGGATTTGAGCTGGTGAGTTGTGATCTTGCTGTTTGGCTTCTAGTTCGTGGTCCTGCTGCATCTTCATAGTGGGTGTCGGTTTGCTTCATGTATGGCTCAGAGGGGTTTGAAGTGGGTAGTGATGCAGCTGCAGTGCAGCTTCTGGTCCATGAGTCGTGTCTCATCTTCTGAATGGGTGGAGTCTGTTTTCTACATGGAAGTGTGGTGGTGGCATCTTGTGTGGCTCTCATGGGTGTGGGTCTGGTGTCCTTCTTCATGTTAGGTACTCGTCTGTTCATGAGGCGGGTTTCCAAATGGCTGGAAGGCGGGAGGTGTCATCTCGTTTGTTCATGCTGTGTGGGCGTTTTCTATCTCTATGGCTTCTCTGATTATTCTGCTGTTGAAGTGTTCGGTTTTGGCGATAGTTCTGGTATTTTAAAATCAATTTCATGTCCTGTGGCTTTGAGGTGTTGGACCAGGGAAGAGGTCGTTTCTTCTTTTTGATTGAGTTCTTATGTTCTTCAATGCGTGCACTTATTCTTCTGTTAGTTTGTCCAATGTATGTGGTAGGGCAGGCAGTGCAGGGGATTTCGTATACTCCTTGGTTTTCTAATTCGATTTTGTCTTTGGGGTTTCTTAGGATGGTGGATATTTTCTGTTTGTGCAGAATGCTGTTTTGATGTTGTGTTTTTGGAGGATCTTGCTAATTTTGTCTGTAGTGCCTTTTATATATGGGAGGAGGGCTTTGCCGTTTTCTTGTTCTCTGTCTTGGATTTTGGTTGGGGTTTCTTTTTGGATTAGGTGGGTAATCTTCTTTCTTTGGAATCCATTGGCTGTAAGTACGTTGGTGAGAGTGTGTAGTTCGGTTTTTTGGTGTTGTTCATCGGCTAAGCATTTTGTTCTGGAGATGAGTGTCTTGGCTACGGAATTGATCTGTGCTGGGTGGTGGTGTGAGAGTGCATGTAGATGGCGGTTAGTATGTGTTTTCTTCTGGTAGATGGTGTGTCCTAAGGGAGCCATTGGATCTTTTGTATACCAAGACATCTAGGAAGGGAAGTTGGTTGTTGGCTTCTGTTTCCATGGTGGTGTATTTTGGGGTGTAGGCTGTTGAGGTGTGTGAGGAAGTTGTTCAGTTTTTCTTTCCCATGTGGCCAGATTATGAAGGTGTCATCTACGTATCTGAGCCAGAGTTTGGGTTTGTGGTCGTATTTTTCTAGAGCTTGTGTTTCAAAGTGTTCCATGTGAGGTTTGCGATGACAGGTGAGAGGGTGATCCCATGGGTGCTCCTTCTATTTGTTTGTATTTTTGTCCATTGTAGGTGAAGTATGTATTGGATAGGCAGTGGTTGGTTAGATCTAGGATGTGCTTGGGGGGTTGTATTTGTTTTGGATGGCTGTCAAGGCTTCTTTTATTAGCACTTGGGTGAAGAGGGATATGACACTGAGAAGCTTACTAGTAGGTGCTGGGTTGTAAGTTTTGTTTCTTTATGATCTCGATGAACTGGAATGAGTTTCTTACGTGTGAGTTGATGGATTCTGCATAAGGTTGTAGTTGTTTGGCGAGAAATTTGGCTAGGTTTTGTAGAGGTGAGCCTATGGAGCTGACTATTGGTCTGAGTGGGGTTCCTTCTTTGTGTATTTTGGGGAGACCATAAAGCTTGGGGCATCTGGATGATTTTTCTCTGGGTATGATTCGTTGCTGGATTTCTTCACTGATGGGGAGGCTTTTATTTTGGATTTGGTAGTTTTTCTAGGTAGGTGGTGGGGTCTGTCTTTAGGGGTTTGTATGTGGGGTCTTGGAGTAGGTTGGTTAGCTTGGTTTGGTAGTCAGATGTGTTCATAACCACTGTCGCATTGCCCTTGTCTGCTGGTAGGATTATTATGCTGGTGTCTTCTTTCAGGTTAAGTAGTGCAGTTTGTTCTTCTTTGGATAAGTTGCTTTTGGGTGGTTTGCTAGTGCAGAGGATGTTGGTGATTTCGAGTCTGATTTTGTTAGCATCATCAGGGTTGGTTTTGGTCAGGCTGGTTTCAACTCCACATATGATGGTTTCTGTGGGGATGTGTTTGGGAGCGACAGCAAGTTGAATCCTTTTGAAAGGACCTTGGTTTCAGCTTCAGTGAGGATCTTGTCTGAGATGTTGTGCAATGTTTGTTTCATGTGTGGCTGTGGGGGAGGGAGTTGGTTTCTGGCATTGTTGTAGTTTCCTGAGTTTGTTGGTGTGTGTGTCTGTCTTGAGGTGGTCTGTGTTTGACTCTCCAGACAGCAAGTTGTTGGTTGTCCCAAAGTAGAGGTGAATCTTGTTGCTGAGTCTGAGGTGGAGTGTGAGGAGATCTTTGTTGATTTGGTCTAGGAGAAACCTTTTCGTGTGAAGTTCATTTCTAATTAGGGCCAGTTCTGTTCTTTTAAGGATGCGTTTGGTGGCTGCTGTGTTGGTGTGGAATTTCAATTGGAAGCTTGTGGGAATTAAATTTTGATCTCGGCAGTTGCATAGGAATGCAGGTCACATAAAATGGAGGCTCTTTGGACTTCAAGTTTTCATAAGTCCTGGTCAGATGGTGGGTTTCCTCCCGTAGAGGTGCAATATTTGTTTTCTGAGGTTCTATGGGGTATTTATATGTGGATCTTTGGTTGTTCGGGTTTTCTCCCGCGTAAGATTCGAAGTATCTAGGCAGCGTTTCGATGAAGTCTCATTCATCATCTTCAGGCTTCTGTCTCCGGCTCTGTGCTTTTCAGAGTAATGTGAGATTGCAGCTGCTTCCTCCTTTTAACTGCCAGTGGGGTGGGACTTGATTGGGTGGGGGCTTGGCTGTGTTCTGATTGGGTGGGGTGTGTTCTCATTGGTAGGGGTTTGGTTGTGTTCTGATTGGTTGGGGGTTAGCCGTGTTCTGATTGGTTGGAGCGTGTTCTGTTCAGGTGGGGGCTTGGCTGTGCTCGGTTAGTCTTAGTTGCTGGGGATTTGAGCTGGTGAGTTGTGATCTTGCTGTTTGGCTTCTAGTTCGTGGTCCTGTTGCATCTTCATAGTGGGTGTCGGTTTGCTTCATGTATGGCTCGGAGGGTTTGAAGTGGGTAGTGATGCAGCTGTGGTGCAGCTTCTGGTCCATGGTCGTGTCTCATCTTCTGAGTGGGTGAGAGTCTGTTTTCTACATGGAAGTGTGGTGGTGGCATCTTGTGTGGCTCTCATGGGTGTGGGTCTGGTGTCCTTCTTCATGTTGGGTACTCGTCTGTTCATGAGGCGGGTTTCCAAATGGCTGGAAGGCGGGAGGTGTCATCTCGTTTGTTCATGCTGTGTGGGCGTTTTCTATCTCTATGGCTTCTCTGATTATTCTGCTGTTGAAGTGTTCGGTTTTGGCGATAGTTCTGGTATTTTTAAAATCAATTTCATGTCCTGTGGCTTTGAGGTGTTGGACCAGGGAAGAGGTCGTTTCTTCTTTTTGATTGAGTTCTTATGTTCTTCAATGCGTGCATTTATTCTTCTATTAGTTTGTCCAATGTATGTGGTAGGGCAGGCAGTGCAGGGGATTTCGTATACTCCTTGGTTTCTAATTCGATTTTGTCTTTGGGGTTTCTTAGGATGGTGGATATTTTTCTGTTTGTGCAGAATGCTGTTTTGATGTTGTGTTTTTGGAGGATCTTGCTGATTTTGTCTGTAGTGCCTTTTATATATGGGAGGAGGGCTTTGCCGTTTTCTTGTTCTCTGTCTTGGATTTTGGTTGGGGTTTCTTTTTGGATTAGGTGGGTAATCTTCTTTCTTTGGAATCCATTGGCTGTAAGTACGTTGGTGAGAGTGTGTAGTTCGGTTTTTTGGTGTTGTTCATCGGCTAAGCATTTTGTTCTGGAGAATGAGTGTCTTGGCTCTGGAATTGATCTGTGCTGGGTGGTGGTGTGAGTGCATGTAGATAGCGGTTAGTGTGTGTTTTCTTCTGGTAGATGGTGTGTCCTAGGGAGCCATTGGATCTTTTGTATACCAAGACATCTAGGAAGGGAAGTTGGTTGTTGGCTTCTGTTTCCATGGTGAATTGTATTTTGGGGTGTAGGCTGTTGAGGTGTGTGAGGAAGTTGTTCAGTTTTCTTTCCCATGTGGCCAGATTATGAAGGTGTCATCTACGTATCTGAGCCAGAGTTTGGGTTTGTGGTCGTATTTTTCTAGAGCTTGTGTTTCAAAGTGTTCCATGTAGAGGTTAGCGATGACAGGTGAGAGGGTGATCCCATGGGTGCTCCTTCTATTTGTTTGTATTTTTGTCCATTGTTAGGTGAAGTATGTATTGGATAGGCAGTGGTTGGTTAGATCTAGGATGTGCTTGGGGGGTTGTATTTGTTTTGGATGGCTGTCAAGGCTTCTTTTATTAGCACTTGGGTGAAGAGGGATATGACATCGAAGCTTACTAGTAGGTGCGCTAGGTTGTAAGTTTTGTTTCTTTATGATCTCGATGAACTGGAATGAGTTTCTTACGTGTGAGTTGATGGATTCTGCATAAGGTTGTAGTTGTTTGGCGAGAAATTTGGCTAGGTTTTGTAGAGGTGAGCCTATGGAGCTGACTATTGGTCTGAGTGGGGTTCCTTCTTTGTGTATTTTGGGAGACCATAAAGCTTGGGGCATCTGGATGATTTTTCTCTGGGTATGATTCGTTGCTGGATTTCTTCACTGATGGGGGAGGCTTTTATTTTGGATTTGGTAGTTTTTTCTAGGTGGGTAGGTTTTCTAGGTAGGTGGTGGGGTCTGTCTTTGGGGGTTTTGCAGTCTCGATGCATGGGATGCAGGTCTTAAATGGGCTCTTTGGAGTTGCAACCAGACCAGGTCAGATGGTGGGTTTCACTCCCGTAGAGGAAGGTTCTCATGGTATTTATATGGATGAATAACAAGACTTCCTC
>NW_028262613.1:0-10723 GCF_049901715.1 Pseudonaja textilis | reverse complement strand
TGCACATGCATGCCTCACAGCTGATTTTTCTGCTAGTTTCAGACCGTTTTTGGCCTTCCAGAGGCTTGAAAAAGCCTGTTAATACCGGAAGTGACGAAATGGGCCTATTCAGCCTGCAGAGGCTGTTTTCAAGCCTCTGGGAGGCTGTAAACGGCCTCAAACCAGCTGTGAAGTGCAGTGTAGGTAAGGGGGGGCGGGATTGCATGAACTTGGGGCATGGGGGCATGCATTGCCTTCTGGGTGTTGGCACGTGAGTGCACAAGCACCAGCACGCACACAATTTTTGGCACAGGAGCCCAAAAAGGTTAGCCACCACTGCCCTATAACATTTCAGACAAATGGCTGTCCGATCTCTTGTTTAAAAACCTTTGGTGCCTCAGTAGAGGCAAGTTGTTCCACAGATTAATTGTTCCATCTGTCAGGAAATTTCTCCTTAGTTCTAGTTCTCTCCTTGATTAGTTTCCATCCATTGTTTCTTGTTCTGCCTTCAGGTGCTTTGTAGAATAGGTTGACTCCCTTTTCTTTGTGGCAGCCCCTTAGATATTGGAACACGGTTATCAGGGCATGCCTTTTCATTAAACTAGACATACCTAATTCCTGCAATCATTCTTCATATGTTTCCAATCACCTAATAATTTTTGTTGCTCATCTCTGCATTCTTTCTAGAGTCTCAACATCTTTTTTATATCATGGTGACCAAAACCGGATGCAATATTCCAAGTGTGGTCTTACCAGGGCATTATAAAGTGATACTAACATTTCATGTGATCTTGAGTCTATCCCTCTGTTAATGCAGCCTAGGATTATGCTGGCTTTTTTGGCAGCCACAGCACACTGCTGGCTCATATTTAACTCCAAGATCCCTCTCACAATTACTACTGTTGAACCAGTCCTTGTTTTATTACCAAAACAGAAACTGTTGCTAATTCCACCGTGGAAAAGTACATGAAAATTGTGCCAGTTAAATTTACAGATGTTAGTCAGCTACCTTGGAACTATTCTGTTCAGAAGGTGCGTTTGTCACATTCTGATTTTGCACTACTTTTTTTCCACTGTATTTTGAAGCAATTTAAATTTTGGAGCCTAGCCACTGATATGGTAGAAAATCCAGAGTTATAGAGCCCAGAAGAAAAGGAACAAGTTGGAATTGGATACCTGCAAGATGGAACTGCTATTTGGAGTATTCTTTCTTCTTACATTCCATGTTTCATACTTCTTATATTTCATATTTTCACTGCTCTTCTGTTTTTGTAGCTTCAGATTTCCCCCCTCCCTGACAGCATCAACAACTAGATGTTCTAAAGACTTTAATCTGTCCACATCATAACACTAGTATTATGCAGCTTGTTCAGTGCCGTCTGACCTGAAGGGCCCATTGTCTACATTGTCTCTATAGATTGTATTGTCTACACTATATTATCACACCCTTTATCTCATCTGTTTATTTCTAAGGGCTTGGGATAAAATACAGGAATATTCTGTCATTGCATTCTCCCATGCAGAATGAAATATTATCTTTACTTTGCCAGTAAGGTGATCATCAGCACGCAACATCTTCCTCCTGTCAGCTTTGGAAGCCCTATTGAAACCAGATGCTCCCGCGCTGCCACATTTTGAGCCTGGAAAAGCGAGAGGGTAGAATTTCTTGGAGTGTATGTAGTTAGATAAAATAACATTCTTTTTGTAGTTCAAGGTCATGCTATTGTGCACATACATGAGGGAAAGTCTTACGTTGGGACGGATGGTGATTAGGGCGTGTGATGTGATGATGGGTGTAGGGGGTGGATTTTTAGTTTTTAATTATTGCAAGAAAGCCCAGAATTTTCAGAGTTGGGATTCCCCAGTTGTGCCAGTTATTATCTAAATAAAAAGAACTTTTGAGAAGATGTCTGTCTTGGAGTTATTGGTTGGAGTGGAGGTTTGCTGGAACTCTGACACCTCCCTTGCTACAGCCCAATAAAGCTGCCTGCTTGTTTTAATTGGACAGCTGGGATGAACTCCATGGTGACCCTGCTGGGAATATATATTCCTCACGTTCTTTATTCATTTCTCTCAGAAGTAGGCCCATCTCTACCACCATGATTAGCAGTTTATGGGGAGGAATTGCATGAAATACAGTGCTAATGATTGGAAACATAAAATATCAACTTATAGAAGCAACACTGTTTTAAAAAGAGAAAATTATGGAGAACCTTTTTTTAAAAATTTCAGAAGAATTTTTTTAAAAAATTAACAATCGTATAACTTAGGAAGAATGTAAATACCGGTTATGTGACAGTGCTGTGTCAAGGTAATTACAACATCAGTTTTTTACCAGATATAATTGAATGTACTACAAGTCAAAGCAATTTATTTTTATCTTGAGTGCCAGAAATTAAGTTAATCAATTCCTATTTTAAATTGCTTTACATGTGAAAATGCAGCAAGGACATTGCGAAGGGGATTTTATTCTGATAAATTGACTGTATTATTTAACTCAGCAATAAATAATCAGGATATGAAAAAAACCTTCAAAAGGCCAGCTGCTTATGTTGTTGTCATTCCATGTTGACCTGCCTCCAAAACATGAAATAGTAACATTTAAAAAGTGTTGCTGAAAAAGAATATCTGGTGATGTAGAATTGTAATCTAATCAATGGTAATGAATACATTCATACTTTAGTCAAATGACTAATAAGATATTCTGGAGTTTCTTAGCTTGCAATTATCACATTGCCATAATCTTCCAAAGCCTGAATATAACTATGATTCTACAATCATTCATTTGTCTCCAGTTTTTATATCTGGAGAATATTACTATTCCAGATATTACTATATATCAGACAATTTTTAAAGGAAAAAAGCAGGTAGACTTCATGATAAATTAAATGCATGAACACATTTAATAGGCTTAACAATTTTAAAAGACAGCAGTGTCCATATTGGGAGAGAAGGAGGAATGCAGGGATAGGTGGACTTAACTCTATCCCTATAATTTCAATGAAAATTCCTCCACTATGGCTCATGGTTTCAGTCTTCTACTGAAAGTAATGTACATGGGCTGCTTCAAGATTTCAGGAATGATTAAAAGAATAGGAAGAACCTGGTCCTGATTACTCTATTTGTTATAGATTAGCTTTTTATAATTTCTTACAAAACATCATGGCTCCTGAAAAATGACCAGTCTAACCTCATTCAGCCACTATACACAAATACGACTAGACATATAGAGAAGCTTGTAGTCATTTGGACACAAACAAAATGTATGAGGTTGTACAGTGTCACTTAAAAATATCTGTGGTATGACCAAAGAACCCTGAAGATAATAGATTATAGTAATTTTTGCCAGTAATATATACTTCTTCTTAGGTGTGAGATTGATACAGATCATCCAGATCACGGGTGTCAAACTTGCTGCATCACCTAATGTATCACGGTGGTTTTTGTTTGTGGAGCTTGGGTGGGCATGGTCTGCATGTGACACATCCAGCCTGCAGGCTGCCAGTTTGACACCCCTGATCTTGATCCATATGGATCCATGGATTCTGGCCTGGTTATCGGGCAGAATTAACCCTATGCTTCCTGATGAACCAAGGGTAAAGTTGTTTGCTTTGAATAAGGTTGCACACCTTCATAATTTAAGGAAGTTCCTGAATCCATTCTGAAGATTCAAATAATCTCAGGGGCTGGGTGTGCCCATTGGTAATATAGGCTAGTGTTTCATTCAAACCATTGCTAAACAGAACAATTTAGCCATTGTGATCTATGCATGGTAACCTCAGGATCAGCTTATAATAACACATGCTATATGGAGCTGCTCTTGAATTGGTTTAAAAATACAGTTACTAGGTTATGAACTGGATGGGAGCGAATAGACACAAACATGGGGTCATAGAGCACAAACATGACTGCTGTGCTGAATTGGATGCTACTCTCTTACTTTTGGATTTAACATAGTAATATTACAAAGTATAAAAACTTCTGAGCAACATTTAAAAGATCCAAGCTGCCAGAATTACATTGCATCATCCTCCAAGCACTTAGAATCTCTGGGGGAGGTTCTGCAAGCAACAGCTTGCAATGGCCTTTTGGCAGACTTTCATGATGATCTTTCTGATTTTGGATGACTTTTCTTCTGGCATCTTTTAGGTACTTTTAAAGGCTCACCTGCTTATACTGGAATTCCCCAGCTACTAACTTGTCCTGAAAGTTCTATTTTTAGTGACCTTCTAAACACTGTTTTATTTCAGTAACAAGTTCTTTATTTTAGATTTTTAAATAAACCACTTCACTTGGGTTTCTTAGATTGTTATCCTGCATTTGTTATTTTATTATCTTTTGGGTTTGCGTGGCCACTGATTCCTTCCATCAAGTGATTTCTTGCATTGTGGTTTGCTAACTACCTCTGTTTCTGTGATGAAGAGTTTCAGGAAGCCCTGGGCTAAAATCTGTCTAGTGTACTTCTTCCCTTGAGAACTGACCTACCTGCAGCATAGAGAGAAAGTAACAGCAACATTTAAAAAATGAGCAAGTGTCTAAAAAACACACAACCCATTTAATTTCCCCACAATACTGAAGGGGGGTGTTCCATTGGAGACATTTCAAATGATAAAACTGATAGCAAGAGATGCTGCTCTGAATTCTAATCCTGAAAGTTGCTGCAGGAACTTGTACAGGATCTTTATAATGTCCTGAAGTTTTGACAGGTCCCTAAAGATGCTTGGTGCTGGTGTGGGGCCTACATCTTACAATAGTAATTGGTGGTTCATATTTTTATGTTATTTTTACAGTTTTGCAACAGGGAACAAGAAAAGCTTTTCATATGGTAGACTTTTATGGTCTTCAAGATAAAGTATAAAAGGATTGTATATTGTTTAATTATTTGTGTTTTTATAAATTTGTAGCTACCATGGCAGCAAATACACTAAATTATACAATATACCAAGCAGCCTATAGGTGAAAATTTAGCTAAATGGAAGTATCATTCCTATGAAAAGAAAGTCATAATAAATGAAGTGAGTTATGCTTTGGAATAGGTATCAAGTTAGTCACTCGAGTCTACTGAATCTGGAACGATATACTTTCCCCTTTCACTAGAATAGGGGCTCCTAACCTCAGGTCGGTGGATAATTTTCATGAACTTGGATGGATTTTTACTAATCTCTAACTGAAATTTACCTTTTCATTCAATAATGAATGTAGGCAAGCCATTTAAGGCTTAATGTAGACTCAATTTTTTAAAATTCTATTTAGAGCATCTCAAGATTTTTAATACTTGTAATCATTAAAAAAGGAAATTGATTTGATATCTTGCATGGCATGTGTATTGCTATGTCAAAGACTACTCCACAATTTAATTTTCTTAATCAAGCTAAACAGCAGCCATCATAGTGATGGTTTTTTAAAACTATAATTTTTAACCAATTTTTAACTAATTGACCACACCACACACACACACACACACACACATTCACACACACAATTATCAATATAGTATACATGTACACATACTACATTATATTGATAATTGTGTTTTAATACAATCTATAGTTATGTATTTTATTTATGCATTTAAATACATTTTTCTGATAAAGTCCTTTAGGTCTCATTGGAGTTTCAAAGAACTGCATGGCATAAAAATGTTAAGAATCTCTGCACCAGAACATGTAGTGAATCAAGATTCTTTGCAAACATCTTCTGGGAAGCACATCAGTCATCAGGATAAAAAAGTATGATTGAGTATGTCTGTTGAAATCACACTGAAAGTTCTATAGAAGCTGTACACAGATAACAGATAATAAAAAATCAGAGTTGGAAGGGACCTTGTAGGTCATCTAGTCCAACTGCCTGCTCAAGCAGGAGACCCTACACAATTTCTGACAGATGGGAGACCAATCTCTTCTTGAAAGTCTCAAGTGCTGGAGCTCCCACAACTTCTGAGGGCAACCTGTTCCATTGGTTGATTGTTCTTGTTATGTCCTGAGGACTCAAGGAGTTCTCACTCAGGTCCACTCACTTTGTGTGGGCGTTATTCCCCCATTCCCATTGGTCAGTTCTCCCCAGCAGCCAGCTATAAAAGCAGGCTGCGGGGTCCAACTGGCTGCTGATTGCTGCGAGCCAGTTCCAGGCTTGGCAAGCACGGTCAGCCCTTTATTTGTAAAATAAAGTACTGTTGCACTCATGCTCTGGTTCAGCCTCTCATTGCTCAAACTTAACACTGGCGACGAGGATGGGATGGCTACCAGAAGCACCTTGCAACCGCTGAGTCACTAGCCACCGATCTACAGCCCAGAGAGAGCGATCGGCTGGCAACAAGGGAAACGCTGATCCGCAGCCAGAGAGAGCGGTCAGCTAGCGAAACGAGCGATCAAAAAGAGCAAACGCAGATCCGCCGCCAGAGAAAGCGGTCTGAGTCAAATAGTTAGAAGCGCCTGTAGCCGCTTGTTAGCCTCGCTACGGGGAAAGTGAAGCGCTGCGAGCCGCAGCCGCTCTGCATTTGGCGCGAAATTCAAACGGGTGTCATTTGAATTTCGAGCCAGTAGGAATCACAGCACAGCGCTGTAGAGAGTCACTAACGCCCACTTTTTTTTGGCGCGAATCAAGACACCTCCAACGGCTAGCAGCCAACGTGGTAACCCAGAGAGAGAGAAAGAGAGGGTAGCAAAAACCTCTCCAGAGCTGATATCACTAGTAACTCACGAGCATTCGTAGTCCCAGAGAGATTTCTCCCGCAGGTAGCCCAGCCGTTCCAGCACCATGAGTTCCAATCCAGTATTCCCGGCGTTTAAACCAGACGAAGAGAAGTGGGAATCGTATAAGAACCGTTTCAATCATTACATCGATGCGGTCGGCCTGTCGGATGCGGGAGAGCATCGGAAAAAATCCTATTTCCTAATCTACTGCGGAGCCACCGCTTACGATACCGCTGCAGCACTCATGGCGCCGAGAGAATTAAAAATGTTCCGTGGTCCGAGTTGCTTGAGATCCTCACAAACCACTACGCTCCCAGGCCTTCACAAATCGCCAGGAGGTTCACGTTCTGAATGAGGAAGCAATCAAGTAAGAAGACCATCAACCAATATATGGCCGCCCTCAGAACAGCAGCCCTGCACTGCGGGTTTGGAACATACCTGGAGGACATGCTCCTCGATCAATTGGTTTGTGGGGTCAAGGATCTCAACCTACAGAGGCGACTGCTTGCTAAAAAGACCTCAACCTCGCGCAAGCGGTAGAGGAGGCCCTAGCAGCCGAGCTAGCAACGAACTCAGCCACCGAAATTCAGGGCCCAAGCGCCAAGCTAGCAGCGTTCCCAGTCCATTCCGAAGAGGTGGAAGCGGAGGAAAGCCACAACGATGAGAACGATGTCCATCGCCTCACCAATGACAGACGGTCGCAGGTAGGGGCCAAACAAGAATACACCGTCCACCCAAGCACATCACCCTGTGCCTAGCCTGTGGGGGATCACATCAAAGGGCCACCTGCAAGTTTAAAGGAGCCGTTTGCAACAACTGCCATAAGAGGGGGCACATTGCGAGAGTCTGCCAAGCCCCCAAAGCGCTGCACAAAGACCCCGTCCTCGCACTCGGGACCACAGAGGCAAGTATTAAACTGTCGCACGCACCGCCTTGCCAGGCGTACTTGCCACTCTGTTAGTAAAATTTCTCTCTCCGTTTCCCTAGAAGGTAAACCGTGCCACATGGAGGTTGACACAGGGTCAGCGCTCTCAATAATCTCGTGGAACACCCTCAAGAGACTCCACCCAGCCTATCTACTACCCGGCTTCAGAGATGCCAGTTCGGTCTGAAGGACTACCAGGGGAAGGCCATTCCCGTGATCGGCAGAGGCAAGTTCTTTGTCAGTTTTAGAGCTTTTAAAGGCCACCTACCTCTAGTGGTAGTTAACGGCAATCTACCCACCTTATTGGGGCTCGATTGGTTTCCCCACCTCGGCCTAGGGTTAACAGGAGTCCATGCTGTCTCAACCTCAGACACTGACTCCTTATTCGCTGACTACGCAGATGTGTTCAGCGAGGAGCTGGGGTGTTATAATGGAACCCCATCTCGTTCACCGTTGACCCCAGGCAGTCCCAATCAGATTAAAACCACGTAGAGTTCCATTTGCTATTCGACCAAAACTAGACGCTGAATTGGATAAACTACTAAAACAAGGGGTCATTGAGCCAACAGATTTCGCCAAGTGGGAGATGCCCATTGTCACACCCTCAAAAAGATGGTAGCCTGAGAATTTGCTCTGACTACAAGACAACAATCAATAAATATTTACAAGTTAGCGCCTACCCCGTGCCCGTCATTCAGCACTTATTGCACACATTCGAACCGGGCAGTATTTTTGCTAAATTGGACATGTCTCAAGCATATCAACAGTTCCCTGTTGATAACCAAACAGCGGAACTTCAGACCATCGCCACTCACAGGGGTGCCTTCCGATGCAAGCGTCTCCAATTTGGCGTAAGTGTTGCCCGGTATTTTTCAATCCCTCATGGAGCGGATTTTACAGGGCCTCCTGGTGTAGTACCCTACTTCGACGACATCTTGGTCTCGGCCAGGGACAGACCCCAACTCTTCCAGAGAGTGCGAGCAGTGTTAGAGAGGTTCAGACAGCATGGCCTCAAGTTAAAAAAAAAAAATGCGCCATTGCCACTAGACAGGTGGACTTTCTGGGTTATAAAATTGACGCCTCTGGCATTCACCCCCTGGAGTCCAAGGTCAGGGCGATCCACGAAGCTCCCACACCGACCTCCAAAACGGAGCTACAAGCTTTCTTGGGACTCCTAAACTTTTATGCATCCTTTTTGCCCCATAAAGCCTCAGTAGCCGAACCCCTACACAGATTACTAGACAAAAAGTCACCGTGGCACTGGGGGCACAAAGAAGACCAGGCGTTTAACGCCGTCAAATCACTACTTACGCCAGAGGCAGTGCTCATCCAATTCGACCCCAACCTTCCTTTAGTACTGGCAGCAGACGCATCCCCTTTGGAATTGGGGCGGTCCTTAGTCACCGACTCGCCAATGGCGCCGAGGCCCCCATCGCTTTTTTCTCCAGGACGCCTCTCGGCCACGGAGCGAAATTACAGCCAAATAGCAGCTGTTGCAGCCATGAAAAAGTTTCACGAATTCCTTTTTGGCCACTTCTTCGAACTGGTCACCGACCATAAGCCCCTCCTGGGCCTACTGGCCGGCGACAAACAGACACCTCAAGTCCTCTCCCTCGGATGACAAGGTGGAGCGCTTTTCCTAGCGGCCTACTCATACAAACTTATCCACCGCCCGGGCAAAACTCTATCCCACGCTGACGCACTCAGTCGCTGCCCCTTACCCGCTCCGGCTGAAGACCCAGCTCCTGTCAATGCCATTTTTGAAATCACCCAGTTGGACCTGCCCATCACCGCCCTTGACATCGCCGCCAAAACCAAGGCAGACCAAACGCTCGCCCAGGTGCTCGACTGGGTGAGGAGGGTGGCCGGGAGGCAATGTTGATAACAAATTCGCACCCTTTAAGACTCGCATGCAGGAGCTGTCCAGTTTGCAGGGTTGTCTACTGTGGGGCACTGAGTGGTCATCCCGACCTCGCTGCACTCCCGAGTCCTGGAAGCGTTGCACGAGGGACACCCCGGCATTGTGAGAATGAAGGCGTTGGCACGCAGCTACGTGTGGTGGCCGGGTCTCAGACGAGGACATTGTCAATTGGGTAAGTTCCTGCAGCATTTGCCAGGAATCCCGTCCTGCTCCCCCATCACCACCCCTACCAGATGGGAGAGCGCCAGCGCCCCTGGTCTAGAATCCATATCGATCTGGCCGGCCCCGTGCATGGAAAGATGTTCCTAGTGGTCGTGGACGCTTATTCCAAGTGGATAGACGTGGCGCAGCTATCCACGACCACCACACTAGCAATCACCAACGTGTTAACGCGCCTGTTCGTTACCCATGGACTACCCGACTCCTTGGTCTCCGATAATGGCCCACAGTTCGCATCAGTAGAATTCAGCCGTTTTGCAGCCAACCTAGGCATTCGCCACATTTTCACAGCCCCATTTCACCCTGCAGTAATGGGTTGGCTGAAAGGGCCGTCAGGACCACCAAAGAGGCCCTCGCTAGGTTTGGCAGAGATGACTGGCACCACAAACTCTCACGGTTCCTGATGAGCCAGCACTCAACCCCTGTGTGCAGTCACCAATAAGTCCCCAGCGGAACTTCTGATGGGCCGCGCCTGAGGACTGTATTAGATAGACTGCACCCACAATACTGCCCTGACTCTCCCCTCGCTTCCACTTCGGGTTAGACATTTTATGTTACAGGAGCCGATATTCGCAAGGAATTTCGCTGGGGACCCACTTTGGATTCGGGCGAGGTCATCGCCGCACCGGGGCCGAGATCATATAGAGTCAGGCTGGAGGATGGTCGCGTCTGGAGGAGACACATAGACCAACTCAGAAGGCGCCTCAGCAACCTCGCAAACAAGAATCCAGAGTCTCCAGTCGAAGGGGAACCGTCCCATCCGCCACCCAGCCACACCGCACCCAGTGACCAGTCTGCGCCAGCGGTCGCTCCGGTCAGCCCAAACTCGGACAACAGCGCCCAGAGAGTTGATCAACCGGATCCAACCCACGAGAGTTTGACTCCAGAAACCAACCCGTGGTTTCCGAGGATGCCCAGTCCAGAGAGAGTGTTGGCGACACTATGCCAGCTCAACCGTCACAGACTGATACCGAACAGTCAGACAAT
>NW_028262612.1:7500-10759 GCF_049901715.1 Pseudonaja textilis | reverse complement strand
CCTCCCCAACCCGGGCTTGACGGCCCAAAGCCTCGCCTGCCATCTCCAGCCCCTCCCTCCCCGCCCCTCCCCTCGCCCACCCAGCGCCGCGATTGGAAGCTTCCCAGATCGAAACCAAAGCTGCCTGTTTATATACGGGTCCCCCCTCCCCTTCTCCCCTCCTCCTCCCCCTGCCCCCAGCCCCAACCAAGCGTGCCAAAGGAAAACCCACCCGGTTTAATTTTCCAGGCAGGTTCCCAGGCGCGCGGTGGGGGAGGGGGAGGCTACGAGCTTTGTGTCTGGCTGCTTCCTTCCCCTTTTTCGACCCCCCCCCCACCCCCCCCAAACCTCCCCCTCCCCAAATCTCTCTCTTTTTGAAAGCCCACAGATGGCATCTCTTTGGAGGGATGAATAAATCCATGGTTAAACCCTTCCAAAACCCCCTTTGGACGGCCTGGGCTTTGAGCTGTCAGCGGCTGCCTTTTTGGGGCTGGGGGAATGGATCACGAGCCCCCTCCCGGCTCTCTCTCCACCAGCAAGACTTGGGCAGAGGGGGGATGGATGGAGCGGGGGAGGGGTGCGGCGTCTTTCCCTGGGACCACCTGGGGAGAGAACTGGCTTCCCGCAGGGAGGGGAGGGCTCCTCCCCCACCCCCACCCCGGGACTCCTCCGAGCTCTGGGAAGGGCAGCAGCCATCCTTCCATCCATCCATCCTTCCTTCCTTCCTTCCTTCCCTCTCCTCCTTCCTGCCTTCCTGCTTTGCCTTGCCTTTCCCCTCACCCTTCCATCTTCCTTCCTTCCTTCCTTCCTCCCCATCCTCTCCATCCTTCCTTCCTTCCTTCCGTTCCTTCCTTTCTTGTTTCCTCCCTCCCATCTTCCTCTCCTCCCTTCCCTTCTTTCTTTTCTCTCTTCCCTTCCTTCCTTCGCCTTGCCTTGCCCCTCCTCCTTCCCTCCATCCATCCTTCCTTCCCTCTCCTCCTTCCTGCCTTCCTGCTTTGCCTTGCCTGTTCCCTCCTCCTTCCATCCCTCTTCCTTCCTTCCCTCCTTCCTTCTTTCCCTCCTCTCCCATCCTTCCTTCCTTCCTTTCTTGTTTCCTCCCTCCCCATCTTCCTCTCTCTTCCTTCCTTCCTTCCTTCCTTCCTTCCTTCCTTCCTTCCTTCCTTCCTTCCTTCCTTCCTTTTCTCCCATCTTCTCCCTTCCCACCCTCCCTCTCATCCTTTTTCCTTCCTTCCTTCCTCCTCCCCATCCTCTCCATCCTTCCTTCTTTTCCTTTCCTTCCTTCCTTGTTTCCTCCCCTCCCATCTTCCTCTCTCTTCCTTCCTTCTTTCCTTCCTTCCTTCCTTCCTTCCTTCCTTCCTTCCTTCCTTCCTCCCTCCCTCCCTCCCTTCCTCCCTCCCTCCCTCCCTCCCTTCCTTTTCTCCTATCTTCTCCCCTCCTGCCCTCCCTCCGCTCATCCTTTTTTCCTTCCTTCCTTCCTACCCAGCCTCCTTCCTTTACTTCATTACCGCTCCACCTCCTCCGCGAAGAAGGCCTGTCTCTGTGTCATCAATATTAAATATAATGAGCTCTCCGAGGAAGCCGGGAGCCCCCCCCCCTCTCTCCAGAAGGCCACCCAGGTCACCCCGGATGACCCCGCCACTTGTAAGGCAGAGACCTCAAACCCCCAAGGAAATAAGGAAACCCCCCCCCCCTTCGCCAAGGGACCCTTCGCTCTTCCCAAGGCATTTCTTCTCCTGAATAGCGGCGGTTTCCCCCTCCCCAGATCTTTCTGCGGGGTGGGGGTGTGTGGGGAGAAATGCTGGCCTCTGTTTAATCCCCCTCTTGTTCTGGGAATAAAAGATTCCCCTAGATCCTGATGAGGGGGGGGGGGACGAATTCACAGCAGGGTGGCAAGAACCCCCCCCCCACGTCTTCCTCTGAAGGAGGGAGCAGGAAGAGAGAGAGAGAAAAGAGACAGACAAACAGACACAGAGAAAGGAAGAGACAGAGAGACAGAGATAGAGAGAGATATGCACACACACAGAGACAGAGACACACACAGAGAGATACAGAGAGAGGCACAGAGAGGGAGAGACAGAGAGAGAGACAGAGAGACAGTAGAGAGAGACAATGAGACAGACAAACAGACACAGAGAGAGGGAGAGACAGAGAGAGAGAGAGAGACACACACACACAGAGAGAGACAGAGACACACACAGAGAGAGACACAGAGAGAGACACACACACACACAGAGGGAGAGAGAGAGACAGAGAGACAAAGATAGAAAGAGACAACGAGACAGACAAACAGACAGACAGACACAGAGAAAGGGAGAGACAGAGAGAGAGAGACACATACGCACACACAGAGAGACAGAGACACACAGAGAGAGGCACAGAGAGAGGGAGAGACAGAGAGAGAGACAGAGAGAGGCACAGAGAGAGGGAGAGACAGAGAGAGAGACAGAGAGACAAAGATAGAGAGAGAGAGACAATGAGACAGACAAACAGACACAGAGAGAGGGAGAGACAGAGAGACAGAGATAGAGAGAGACACACGCACGCACAGAGAGACAGAGACACACACAGAGAGATACAGAGAGAGGCACAGAGAGGGAGAGACAGAGAGAGAGACAGAGAGACAGTAGAGAGAGACAATGAGACAGACAAACAGACACAGAGAGAGGGAGAGACAGAGAGACAGAGATAGAGAGAGAGACACACACACAGAGAGAGACACAGAGAGAGACACACGCACACACAGAGGGAGAGACAGAGAGAGAGAGACAGAGAGACAAAGATAGAGAGAGAGACAAAGAGACAGACAAACAGACAAACAGACACAGAGAAAGGGAGAGACAGAGAGACAGAGACAGAGAGAGACACACACACACACACAGAGAGAGATACAGAGAGAGGCACAGAGAGAGGGAGAGACAGAGAGAGAGAAAAGAGACAGACAAACAGACACAATGAACGGGAGAGACAGAGAGACAGAGAGAGAGAGAGAGAGACACACACACACACAGATACAGAGAGAGAGACAGAGAGACAAAGATAGAGAGAGACAAACAGACACAGAGAAAGGGAGAGACAGAGAGACAGAGACACAGAGATACAGAGAGAGAGAGAGAGAGAGAGAGAGAGACAATGAGACAGACAAACAGACACACAGAGAGAAGGGGGGACACGCACACACACACAGAGAGGGAGAGACAGAGAGAGAGAGAGAGAGAGAGAGAGAGAGAGACAGATAAACAGACACAGAGAGAGCTGGACACACACACACACACACACGCAG
>NW_028262611.1:2500-10788 GCF_049901715.1 Pseudonaja textilis | reverse complement strand
GCTGAGTCATTGAGCCACACCCCACAGGGGATAACACAGTGGGTTAATCTTGCTTCAGGTTTTCTTTGTGAATGATTTTATGGTCTGCCTTGTAATTTTCTGGAAGTAGCTTTTTACTTGTTATCAGTTCGGACTTGGCAGGCAAAGCGTGTTGGAATGCCAAGGACATTATCAGATCCAAAGAATTAACTCTGTGAAGTCCGAGCCAGCCCGCCTGCCTGTGTTTGTGTGAGTTTGTACTCTTTCATCTTTTGGAAAGAAGAAAGGTGAGACAGAACATAGATATATATATAAATACAGATGATAGAAATAGATAGATAGATAAGATAGATATAAAATAGATAGCTACAGAGATAGATAGATAGATAGATAGATAGATAGATAGATAGATAGATAGATAGATAGACAGAGATAGATAGATATAGATATACATATAGATAGATATAGATAGATAGATAGATTTAGATAGATACAGATGTAGATAGATATATAGATAGATATATAAAAACCGATGATATAGATAGATATAAGATAGATATAGAGATAGCTAGACAGATAGATAGGTAGGTAGACAGATATAAGATAGACAGATATAAAATAGATATATATACCTACCTACCAACCAACCTACCTACCTACCTACCTACCTACCTACCTACCAACCAACCAATCAGCCTACCTACCTACCTACCATCCAAACTACCTACCTACCTACGTACAAAGCTGCCTACCTATCGACCTACCTACCTACCAACCTACGAACCAACCAACCTACCTACCTACCTATCTACCTACCAACCTATCAATGAACCTGCCTACCTACCTACCAACCAACCTACCTACATATCTACCAACCTACCTAATAACCTACCTACCAACCAAGCAACCAACCTACCCACCTACCTACCCACCAACCAGCCTACCTACCTACCTACCTATGAACCTAGATACCTACCTACCAACCAGGCCACCTACCTACCTACCATCCAACCTACCTACCTTCCTACCTTCCTACCTACCTTCCTACCTACCTACCAACTTAGCAACCTACCAACCAAACAACCTACCTACCTACCTACTCACCTACCAATCTACCTCCCTCCCTCCCTCCCTACCAACCAACCAACCTCCCTCCCTCCCTCCCAAACCACCTACCTACCTACCTACTAACCAACCTACCTACCTACCTACAAAGCTGCCTACCTACCTACCTACCTACCCAACAACCTACCTACAAACCAACCAACCAACCTACCTACGTACCAACCTACCAATGAACCTACCTACCTTCCTACCTAACTACCAACCTACCTATTTACATACCAACCTACCTACTTACCTACCTACCTGCCTACTTACATACCAACCTACCAACCAACGAACCAAACAACCTACCTACCTACCAACCTCCCTCCCACCCTACCAACCTACATATCTACCAACCTTCCTACCTACCTACCAACCAACCTACCTACCTATCAACCAACTAACCTACCTACCTTCCTTCCTTCCTACCTACCTACCAACCTACCAACCTACCAACCTACCATCCTACCAACCTACCTACCTACCAACCTACCTACCAACCTACCTACCCACCTACCTACCTACCTACCTACCAACCAACCTACCTACCTCCAAACCTACCAACCAACCTATATACCTCGAAACCAACCTAGCAACCTACCTACCTACCTACCAACCTACCTCCAAACTTACCTACCAACCTATCAACCTATCAACCTATCTACCAACTTACCTACCGACCAACCAATCTACCTTCCTCCAAACCTACCTACCAACCTACTTACCTACCTACCTACATTTCCAACCAACCAACCTACCTACCTCCAAACCTACCTATCAATGTATCAACCTATCTACCAACTTACCTACCAACCAACCAGCCTACCTTTCTCCAAACCAACCTACCAACCAACCTACTTACCAACCTACCAACCTACCCACCAACCAACCTACCTACCTACCAACCAACCAACCTATGTACCTCCAAACCTACCTACCAACCGACCTAATTACCTACCTACCTACCAACCAACCTACCTACCTACCTACCTACCTGCACACACACAAACACACAAATACAATATCATACAAAATATACCAAAAAAAAGACGTAGAGAAGAATATACAAGAGAGATTGAATGCTTAATGATACAGATAAGAACAGCGGCCAGGATATTCTTTTAGCCTCTGAATTGGAAATGATGATGGGATCCTGGCAGATGAGAGGATTATTTTAAAAAAAGGAAAAAAAAGGGAATGGATTGTACAGAAAGGAACTCATCCCCAACACAATTGCAGGAGAGGGAAGCAAAAGAATTTCTAAACAGTCCTGGGGAAACATGGTTTGTGGTCTGATTAGAAAGAAAAGATAAGGCAACAGTAGGAGGGTTAAAGTGTCATTGTAAATAGGGTGGAGAGAGAGAGGGGTATAGATAGATAGGTGTAGATAGACAGACAGATAGACAGATAGATAGATAGATAGATAGATAGATAGATAGATAGATAGATAGATGACATAGATAGATAGATAGATAGATAGATGATAGAGATAGAGATAGAGATATAGATAGACATAGATGTAGATAGATATATAGATAGAAATATAAAAACTGATGATAGAGACAGATAGATTTCAGATAGATAGATAGACAGATAGATAGATAGATAGATACATATAGATAGATATAGATTTATATATAGAGAGATATATTTTGATGTAGATAGATACACAGATATATATATATAAATACAGATGATAGAGATAGATAGATATGGAGAGCGGAGCTGGCGTCGTGGCGATACGGCATGCGATCTTGGAGGTCTGAGATCGCAGCCGATATCTTTGCCCCGGACAGTCCAAATGGATCTAAACTGTCCCAAAGAGACGGTGAAAGTGAACAGAGCATCCTGTTGATCCCAGGATACCGCAAAGTCCCTGGTAGATCCAGGAGAAGCTCTTCTTGCCAGCGGCAAAGAGGCAGCCATTAAAGCTTCTGAAGTGGGACAGCTCCGAAGCGGAAGAGAGCAGAAAGAGAAAGTGTGCCGGTTTGGTGAGAACTTTTTTATTCTAAGACTTGAAAGGACACCGTAAGGAAAAGAAAGAATCTGTAAAAGTTTTGACAGAAGTGATTAAGCGGCGATTTTAAACAGAAGTGTCAAAATAAGGTTGTTGGTTTTTTTTTCTCTCATTGCTGGATTTCTATATGTGATTTTGTATTTTGAAACTGGACTGGTTTTTTTCTTATTTATACCTATCTTTTCTTCTCCTTTTTGATTTTGTAATATTTTAGGCTAGAGGCTCCCTTTAGTTACTTAGTTACTTCCCTTTTTAATATATTTCTTTCCATTTTTTTTGGTAATTTTTATTATGTTTTGCTTGGGAAAGGAGGGGGAAAGTGAGAGCAAGGAAACTTTGTAACACTGCCAACTAGAGGCTTGAAAATGCTTTATTTCCTGTGACCAGACGAAGCCGAGAAAGCTGAGAAAGAAAGAACCGAGTCTCCTTTTCAAGGACATTGCTATGAGATAAGATAGAGGGAAGAGCATGGGAGAGTGTTATTGCAGGTGGTCTTCTGGATTTCTATCAACAGCTGGAGCCTGGTGTTGAAGCTTACAAAAAGAAAAGGTGATAAGTCTTTGGAGAAGAGAGTTATAATAAGAGCCTTGGATAACTAAAGAAAGTGTAGTGTGCTTTTTTATTTTGTCTAAGCTGTGCTATCCCTCCTTACCAGCTTTAATTTTTTTTTAAAAAAATTTATTCTTGTAATAACTATTTGGGTTTTTGGCCTGGTTGGAGTTTGTTTTTGTCTTTTTTTTTGGAAGTCCAATCTCCACTTTTGTTTTTTATTTTAAAGGGAAAGCCTTAAAAGCCTTTTCTCTTTTCTTTCCTAGCATTTTTGTTTTTTTTATCTACCCTTTTGGTTCATTTTTATGCACTTTTTATATTTGAGACCTTTCAATTGGATTAAGGTGTTGAAGAACCTAAAGAATTTTTCCCCTTCTCTTGTTTTTTTTAAAGTCTTTTTCTTTATTTAACTACTGATTGGATTAAGGTTTACAAGAACCTGAAGAAATTTTTTCTCCCCCCCTTTTTTTATTACTATGGGGCTTTTTTTTCCTCTCTACCATTTTTATTTTTACTCTGAATTATAATTCGCTACTTCACAATTGGATTAAGGCTTAGAAGAACTTGAAGATTTCGAATTGTTTAAAATGAGTAGGAAACTTACAACTCCTGGATCCTCAACTTCTACTTCTGCCTCTCCACCATCTGGAGGACAACGTTCAATACCGACAATGTTAAAGCAAGAAAAAGAACAAGAAAAAGTGACTCTACAGATGATTATGCAAGGAATCCAAGTTATTAAAGCAAGATCAGAGACTATTGAAAAGAGAATAGAGAACATCAAACAAAGAACAGGGAAAACCGATGAAAAAGTGGAGAACATTCAACAAATGATGTTGAAGTATGACGAGAGATTCCAAAAAATTGAAGAAGAAGATAAAGAGATAAGAAGATTGGAGACATTGATAACAGATTAACTGTGGTTGAACAAGATAAAAGTGGATGTTGAGATGGGAGATGGACAGATCAGAATTTTATCTTAGATTTCAAAACATAGAGGAAGAAAAAGGACAAAACCTAGCTGAGATAATGATAGAAATTTTGGCTGAAGCTTTGGAAATAATTGAAGAGAAGATGATGGATGGAATAGATGAGGTATATCGAGTCTTTACAAGATATGCAACGAGAAATAGCTTACCAAGAGAAGTTCATATTAGATTTACAAAGAAAGCCATTAAAACGCAAATATTGCAAGTGGCAAGAGAGAAAACATTGAAATACAAAGGCAAGGAGATTGTGGTCTTAAAACAAATACCCAGAAGAGTGAGAGAGAGATGAGAAGAGAATACCCCGATTCCTGACTAAAATGCTACTTAAAAAAGAGGTGAATTATAGATGGCTGATTCCAGAAGGGATAATGTTCACATGGCAAGAACAGAGACATAGAATTGATTCAATTGAGAAAGCGGAATTATTTTATACAGAATTTTTGGAAGGAGAGAGGAAGAGGCAGAAAAGAGATCTCATTAATTGAATTCCAAGAGGACTGTCAAATGGAGACTGAAAAAGAAGAAGGCGCAGTAGGTGGAAAGGTGGGAGCCAAAGAACAACGTGAACCAAGATCTACGAGCTGCTAAACCCAACTATAAAATATAAACCATGGAAGAGGAAAAACTGATCACAATTAATATAAATGGACTTAACTCAGCCGCAAAAAGAAGGAAAACTTTTCATAAATTAGAGAAATTAAAATTTGATATAATTTGTCTACAAGAAGTACATATTAAAAAACAATATGAACAATTGTTGGTACAGCCAAAATTAGAGAAAATATTTACTTCTTTGACTCAATGTAAGAAAAGAGGAGTGGTTTATATATTAAAGAGACCACCCCAGCAAAATTGATTTATACTGATGAAGATGGAAGAGTACTAATGGTGGAAATAATGGACGATAATATGAAAACACTCCTGATTGCAATCTATGCTCCGAATGACAAACAAGAAGAATTTTACAAAAATTGCATATGAAAATAATTGAACTGGACTATGCCAATATTGGGAGATTTTAATGGAATTGTAGACAACGAATTGGACAATTCAGCAGCAACAACAAAGCAAAACAGAAAGACTCTCCCTAAATCCTTTTTTAAAAATGGTTGATGAATTAAATTTAAAAGATACATGGAGAGAAAGAAATGCTAAAACTAAACAATACACCTTCTATTCAAATAGACATTTTATCATGGTCCAGAATAGATATGATATGGATGTCAACAGAATTAATATCTAATATTCAAGAAATAAATATTGAAACAAGTACTTGGGCAGACCACAATCCAATGACAATTAAATGGAAAGGACAAAAAAGAAGATCGAGATGGACGTTAAATAATACTATTTTAAAGGAAAAAGACTTCACACAGTGGATGGAGAAAGAATTGGCCTTTTTCTTTAGAGAAAATAAAATGAAGATACATCAATTCAGAATGTATGGGATAAAATGAAGGCATATGCTAGAGGCTTGATAATAGATTATACAAGGAAAAGGAATACTAGGAAAAGGCAAGCCTCTAAGGCTCTAGAGGATGAGTATAAAAGACTTGAAAAAGAGCTACAGAAAATGTCACAGAAAAAGGACATTAAGTTAAAAATGGATATAACCAAACATAAAATGGATCTAATAGAAAAAGAAGAATTAGCACAGAAAATTAGAGGTGCTAAAGAGAACTACTTTGAAGATGCAAATAAACCAGGTAGATGGTTAGCATATAAACTGAGAAAGGAGAAAGAATCAAGGAAAATATTGCAGTTAATAGATGATCAAGGCCAAGTTTGCCATGGCAGCAAAGAGAAGAAGGAAATCATTCGAGACTTTTATGGGAAATTATATAAGCAAGAGAATATTGATGAGGAAAGAGTTAAGCAGTATTTACAGAATGCTAATTTACCTCAAGATACCTAAAGAGACTGAAAAATATTAGGAAAGCAATATAACTATGATGGAGTTAACCGAAGCACTTAAGAAGCAAAATAATGGAAAGGAACCAGGCCCAGATGGACTCCCAGTAGAATTTTATAAAACATTACAAGAATCGTTGAATCTCCATTGCTAGAAGTTATGAATGAAGTTATGCTAAAGAAGAAGATACCCAAATCATGGTCAGAAGCCTATATCACACTTATTCCAAAAGAGGAGGCTGATCCATTGCAAATTAAGAACTATAGACCTATCTCTCTACTAAATACAGATTATAAAATTTTTGCTTCAATATTGGCAGAAAGACTTAAAAAATATTTAAATAACTTTATTCATTCTGATCAAAATGGATTTCTGCCAAAGAGACAAATTAAAGATAATATGAGAGTAATTTTGGATACCTTGAATACTATGAGGCACATCCTGAAAAACAAATGGCTTTGACATTTCTAGATGCACAAAAGGCATTTGATAATGTGAATTGGCGATTTATGTTATTATTGTTGGAACAGATGGGTCTTGCTAGAAAATTTATTCAAGCAATAGAAGCTATATACTACAAGCAAACGGCAAAGGTAATAATAGAAGGAGAATTGACAGATTCCATTAACATAAGAAAAGGAACAAGACAAGGGTGCCCACTATCACCTTTGCTATTCGTGTTAACTTTGGAAGTGTTAAACAGAAATATTAGAGATGAAAAGAGTATAAAAGGAATGAAAATTAAAAAGGAAGAATTTAAGCTGCAAGCCTTTGCGGATGATTTGGTTTTTATCTTACAAGACCCCTTAGAAACAGCACCAAAATTATTGGAAAAGATAGAGGCATATGGAAAGGTGGCTGGTTTGAAAATAAACAAAGACAAGACAAAGATTTTGACAAAGAATATGTTATCAAGACAAAAGGAAGAATTGGCAGATCTACTGAAAATTCAAGTCACAAATAAGATCAAGTATTTGGGGATACATTTGACAACAAGATGTAGTACATTAAAAGAGAATAATTATATCAAACTTAAGCAGCAGATAGCGCTAGATTTGGCGAAATGGGAAAATTTACAACTGTCATTAATAGGGAGAATATCAACAATCAAGATGAATATACTACCCAGAATTTTATATTTGTTCCAAACAATCCCAATCAGGCTTGGAAAAGACTATTTTGAAGACTTAAATAAAATTGTGTTGAAATATATATGGCAAGGTAAGAAAGCGAGAATAAAGTTAAAGCTTTTGCAAGATGCTAGAATCAGAGGAGGATTTGGTTTGCCTAATTAGGAGTTGTACTACCAAGCTACAAACCTGATGTGGGTCAAGGAATGGATAACACTAAGAAATACTAGATTGTTGACATTAGAAGGACATGAGCTGTTGTTGGGGTGGCATGCTTTTTTATGGTACAAGGAAACTAAAATACAGGGGTATTTTAGAAGACATCATATACGAAGTCTTTGTGGTTAAATTGGGAGAAGATTAAACGACAATGTTATTTGAAAATTCCAGTCTGGTTATCGACTATTGAAGCATTTTCTTATCCTATAATATATAAAAAGGAACAAACAGTTAGATATGGGGAAATACTGAATGAAAAGGATGAACTTAAATCGATGCAAAAACTAGAGGAACAAGGTATAAAGATGAATTGGTTTGCATATGCGCAAATACACTCAAGGTATGATAAAGATTTTAAAACAGAAGGTTTCTATGATAAATTGACT